>NW_005354228.1:251664-277601 GCF_000412655.1 Myotis brandtii | reverse complement strand
CTGTGTCTCTGCTCCTCCAACCCCAGCGCCAAGGCAGGGCTTGGGGCTGCTGGGTGTCGGCCCCCCTGCGGGCTGTGCCTCTGCTCCTCTGACCCCAGCGCCAAGGCAGGGTTTGGGGCCACTGGCTGCCGGCCCCCCTGTGGGCTGTGTCTCTGCTCCTCCAACCCCACCGCGGAGGCGGGGCTTGGGGCTGCTTGGTGCCGGCCCCCCTGCGGGCTGTGTCTCTGCTCCTCCATCCCCCCAGCAGCGCTGACCAAGCAGGCCCAGAGGCCCTCCACCAGCGTGTTGAGGCAGAACGCCTGCGTTGTCACCAGGCTTCACTCTGCCACTTGGAGCCTATGTATGCAAATTAGCCGCCATCTTTGTTGGCAGTTAATTTGCATATCGTGCTAATTAGCCAATGGGAAGGGTAGCGGTCGTACGCTAATTACCATGTTTCTCTTTTATTAGATAGGATACACACACACACACACACACACACACACACACACGCTAGTGGCCCAGTGTACGAAATTCATGCATGGGGCGGAGGGTTTCCCTCAGCCAAGCCTGCACCCTCTCCAATTGGGGACCCCTTAGGACAGCGGTTCTCAGCCTGTGGGTCGCAACCTCTTTGGCGGTCGAATGACCCTTTCACAGGGGTCGCTTAAGACCATCCTGCATATCAGATATTTACATTCCGATTCATAACAGTAGCAACATTACAGTTATGAAGTAGTAACAAAAATAATTTTATGGTTGGGTCACAACATGAGGAACTGTATTTAAAAGGCCAGAAGGTTGAGAACCACTGCCTTAGGGGATGTCTGACTGCCAGTTTAGGCCTGATCCCTGTAACGGGCAGTCGGACATCCTTCTCGCAATCTGGGACTGCTGGCTCCTAACCACTCATCTGCCTACCTGCCTGATTGCCCCTAATCCCTCTGCCTGCCTGCCTGATTGCCCCTAACTGTCCTCCCCTGCTGGCCTGATCTTGTCTCCAACTGCCTTCCCCTGCTGGCTTGATCTCACCCTCAACTGCACTCCCCTGCTGGCCTGATCTCATCCCCCAACTGCTCTCCCCTGCCAATCACCTCTGCCTCAGCCCCACCACCATGGCTTTGTCTGGAAGGAAGTCAGACGTCTGGAAGATGGCCGGTTGACCCAATCTAATTAGCATATTACCCTTTTATTGGTATAGATAGATTATAAAGGATAAGATTGCTTAAATGGAGGGGGAGATTTTTCAGCAGGAGGAGATGCTCTTGGCAGACAAAAATACATAATCCCTATATCTGGACTGATAGCTAGCCATATGCACAATACTGCCAAACTGGTCATTAAAAAATTGAACTGCTTTCTTATACCTTACACCAAACAGCTGTTGCCCTTAAAATCCCTCCTCAGCCCCCACCTTAGGTTCTGCCTTTGCAGTTCACCCAGATTAGGTTATGATTGGTTGGTTTCTATGCCAGTCAGCGTCAAAAGCTCTGCCTCCTAGGCAGCCATTAGCTTCTCACAGTTCACCTAGATTTGGTTCTGATTGGTTGGTTTCTATGCCAATCAGCGTCAAAAGATCCTTCTCCTATGCAGCCATTGGCTCCTTGCAGTTCACCCAGATTTGGTTCTGATTGGTCAGTTTCTATGCCAGTCAGTGTCTCCAGGCCTATCTCTGGGCCTGATCAGAGAGGTGGGGCTGATCAGCAGCCCCCCCCCCTGCTGCTGGTGAGGCCTAAAGAAAAAGAGAGGCACGGCTACTGGCGAGGCACAGAGAGACAGAGAGGCAAGGGTTGATCAACAGCTGCCACGAAGGCTGCGGATCAGACCCTGCTTCTCTCTCCAGGCCTCTCTCCAGGCCTGATCCGCAGCCCCCTTGGCAGTCAGTGCTGGGTCGCCACAGCAACCCAGCACTGACTGCAGGACTGACTTCTGGTGTTTGGTTGAGCCTTTGGTCATTTTGGATGTTATGGACCCTGGCATATATGTATATATATATATATATATATAGAGAGAGAGAGAGAGAGAGAGAGAGAGATCCATAACACCACCAGAGACTGTTATCTGACTCAGTCCCAAGAGTTATATGAGAATTATATATGTGAGAAAATTAAAAGTTTGGTAAATACAATAGCTAGATGATAATTTTTAGTGTGAGAGGGACAAAACATTAATATAAAACAAGAGTTTCATAGTTGCTTGCTCACCCCTACCTGCCAGAGAAGATTCATCCTTGACTAATGGCATTCAGGCCTCCTTTAGCTATAAAATTGATTCCTGGAGCTTAGTATGCAGACTGTGTAAAGAGTAAGGAGACCCCTAACTGGTTTGGCTCAGTGGATAGAGCGTTGGCCTGCAGATTCAAGGGTCCCAGGTTCGATTCCGGTCAAGGGCATGTACCTTGGTTGTGGGCACATCCCCAGTAGGGACTGTGCAGGAAGCAGCTGATCGAGGTTTCTCTCTCATCGATGTTTCTATCTCTCTCTCCCTCTCCCTTCCTCTCTGTAAAAAATCAATAAAATATATTTTTTAAAAAAAGAGTAAGGAGATAAAACTTAAAAAGGAAAAAAAGATCACTTGTTGCAGAGAAGAAAGATTAGATGTGGAAAGAAACAGAAAGTATGAAAAAGGAATCTAGACCTTGCATGGTGACTGGGTTAGGAACCTTTTGGGAGCCTTGGATAAAAGAATGACTTTGAGTACCAGCACACTGTGGTAGGTCCTAAGAATAAGAAAGATATGCAATTGATTTTTAAAGTGTTTGATACATTTATCTTTGAATGTTCTTAATATTTGGCCTTTTTACAAGAGAAAAGTAAAGAACTAAATTATTTTTCAGTTACTTGTTTTATTGCTTGACTATTTATTGTATCTTTGACTCCAAGTCTGTGGTGGGATGAGTTTTGAGGTCAGAACAAGCCATTTTGGCTTTATGCAGGTTACATTATTATATCTATTTAATTCCAAATACACAGAGAAAAGCAAAAGGGTATTATGGAATCTATGTAGGGAAAGAGAGTAAGTTCAGGCAATGAAGAGAAGCACATCAGAATGAAAAACACTTAAAATAAGGCATGGATCAGTTCAATGTGTGTGGGCTAAGGACCTGCTGTGTTGCAGGCATGGGGATGGAGAAGGCAATGCTTATAAACAAAGGTCTCTCCTTCAATCAGTATCATTGCAGGTCCAAAGGAAGTTTGAAAGGGGTATATTTTGTTTGGAAATAATCGTAGCAATTAACATGTGTTGAGCAGTTACTAATGATGAGCAAAACCTTATAAGCTTTCCAGGAAGTATATCTCTTATTTTCCCAACAACTCACATGCTCGTCATCATTATCTTTGAGATGAGAAATGAAGATTAATTCCCCAATATTATAAACGTAAAAGCTGATATAAAAACCCAGGTAATCGGGTCCCAGAACCCACACTCTAAACTACTAGTCTATAACTACCTCCACCAAAATGAACATTTTGACACTTCCTCTTCTTGGCACTTATTCCCCCATGTTTGATCTCAGCAATTCTTGTTACATTTCCTACTTGACATACCACTTTAAAAGCCCCAGCAATTTTTTTGTTTCTTGAGGTATGCCTGTAGTGCTATGAACTTCCCTCTCAGGACTGCTATGTCTCATAGATTTTGGGTTGTTGTGTGTTCATTTTCATTCGTTTCCAAGAAGTTTTTAATTTCTCCCCTGATCTGATTGGTAACCCATTCATTGTTTAATAGCATGCTATTTGGTCTCCATGTGTTTGAATGTTTTTGAGTGGTTTTTGCTGTAGTTGATTTCTAGTTTCATGCCATTGTGATCTGAGAAGATGCTTGATATGATTTCAGTCTTCTGGAACTTATAGAGACTTAGTTTGAGACAGCATGGAGGGACCTAGACAGTATTATGTTAAGTGAAATAAGCCAGTCAGAGAAAGACAAGTATCACATTATCTCACTCATATATGGAGTCTAAGGAACAAAATAAACTGATGAACAAAATAGACCTAGACACAGAAGTATGGAACAGACTGATGAATCTTGAGGGAAGTGGAGAGGGGAGATGGGGAAAGATTAACCAAAGAATTTATATGCATATATGCATGGATACAGCCAATAGTGTGGTGAAGGCCTGGGTGGGGGTTTGGAGGTAAAGTGGAGGGGGGTTCACTGGGAAAAAGAGGGGACATTTTCAACATTAAAGATAAATTTAATAAAGTAAATCCCAGTAGCCATAAGGTATATGTATCTGAACAAGCTTTCATTAAATTATGTTCAAATCTGCCGTCCATTTCTACATGTGTAATTGGGTGTGTAATTGGATTATTTGCAAAATACTGAGGCACATGTTCTCTAAATATCACATAAATATAAAAACACCCTTCTCATTTTTCTTCCATCCTTTAACAAACACTTCCCCACCCTGAACTCAATCATACACTTTCCTTGTTACCAGCCTGTGCAAGGATGTTACATTTTCTGAATATGTTTTCTTACTGCTCTTTCTGAGTCATACTTACCATTCTTATTTTTGGTTTCCTTATTCTCCTTCGTATGAGATATCTAAGTTTCAGAGAAACTCATGCTTATTTCCTTATCTTATACAAAACCAAACATTCCCTCAGAACATTTACAAAGTCTTATATTTAACCAAGATTGATGGAGCAGAACTTGATCTATGTGGCTCCTTTATCTGAGCATGTTTACGGTAAAGCTGAAATCATTTTGCTAAATGTGCTAGGCATTATATCAGGCTTTAGAGGAACAAAGATGGATAAGACTTGGTAGGAAATGATTCAGTGGCAGATTTGTTAATGGACCTTGTGTATCCCACACATTTAGCGAATGGCTAGGGAAGGGAAACCCAGCCAGAGAAGCAAGGAACCTATCCCTGCAGGAGCCACAGCTCCATATATGAAGATGGAGTGACTTGGCCATTTGTAAAAATAACCAATAGCAGTCGAATGCTTACTAAGTGACAGACGTAGTTTTAGGGTTTTTGAGTTTAATTTTTAAAACTCACCGCACTCTTATGAAGTAGATATGATTATCATTGCTATTATCACCCCCAGCCCATATAGAGAAAACCGAGGCACTGAGAAGAACGGTAACTTGCTCAAAGCCACCTCGCTGGCAGGGGATGAAACCACACTTTTAAAACAAAAGTTCTGATTGCAGAATTTGCATTTGTAACACCAAAGTCACATGCTTCCACTAACTGGGTAGTCTCAGGCAAGTCATTTTATTAAAAGTAAAACAATAGTATTTGTTCTACTTTGAAATAGTGATCACAATGAATTCAAGCACTGCATTACTCTAACAAAGCAACAGTAAACCTTGCACTCATTGGAGTGCCACTTGGCAGGCCATATATCAAGAAACCTAGTTAGATGCTATTCATTTATTCATTTCTTAATCCATCCAGGAAGGATTTACTGGACATTTATTATGGTTCTGACCATCCTAGCTAGAGCTAGCGAGAAATCCATGAACACAACACTTCTAGACCTCATGAAGATTACACTATAGATAGAAGAAACAAACAATAAATACATGAATAGGCAAATAAATTAACCTACTTATCATGGTATTCTCTGCTTTTTTAAACCATTATCACCATAATATAAATATATTTTTCATGTTGTAAATATGTAATGGATTATTTAATTTATTTTTTTAAAATTTGAGGATATGCATCATCCTTTGAAAAGCAGTGCATGTCCATGCTGTGATAGCCACCTGCTATGTCAGACATCATTCAATCTGTGCCACTGGTAGTTGTGGGGGGGAACTGGGCTCCTCCAGCCGGGGCACTGGTGTGGGGCTAAAGTTGGAAGGGAGCAGAGGGAGGAACTTGGTTTGCTGACACTCCTGTTTACTGATGAGGGCAGTGGTAAGCAATGTCCTTTAGGGACTGTGAAGTCCAGCCCCTGATACAAAACTGGCATCATCACTAATGCGTTTGAGTTCCAGCTGAAACTCAAACAGCTGAAAGCAGCTGAAAGCAGCAGCAGCAGGAGCAGCAGCTTCCTCATAGGCCCCCTCGGGGGTTGTAGGCATCCTATGTGAGCATTTAACCCCAAGCCCGTCTCTCCTTCTCTCCCAATGATGTGAGGACCTGTAGAACAGCAGTTAATATATTCCCGTACACTAGATAGTGGACTCTGTTGCTTGCAACTGAGGTCCTAACCTGCCACATCAGTGAAGCATTTCTGCCCAGAGACCTGGGGCATGTGAGACAATCCCTTCCAACAGAGAGGATACACATGTTTGCACCTCTCGTCACTACGAAGCAAGCACGAGGGCTGGTAGACAGGCCTTTTTGGGTTTTAGAGCTAGCGTATTCTTTAGTTAGGAATACTTATCTGACCCAGCTGTCAAGTGGCACAGAAGGGTGCCAAGTGTGAGTGGGACTCAGCTCAGAGAAGGGCTCTCAACAGTGCCAAGCGGTGTTGCCCTCACAGAGGAAACCCATGCAGTAGAGATGCCTGTTGTAGGAAAAATGCAATATGGAGTCTATGGCAAGACTGTAGAAGAGCCACGATATTAACACCCTAGCCATACCACCTGCAGCAGAAAATTTCACATTATTTTTAAAACAACTTTTTAAAATCTTGGCGTCCCACTGTGATCTGATAGCCTCTAACCCTGGGACAGCAAATAACTGTGCTGCCAACATGTCTATCATGAATTGAGTTCCATCAAACCTCCATTGATCCAGAAAGTTAGGTGGGCTGAGCAAAATAAAAAACATCAAATCGGTATATCTAGAACCAGGCCTGACTATGGACACAAGTAAACTGCGCACACAGGTGGCATGCGACTACATCTCTAGGTCCTTCAGTCCAGGGATGGAAATGACTCCCCCTTTACTAGCCCCACCTTGTTGACATGTCTAACGTTGTCTTCAGCTTTATAGATAGATCCTTCCCAAAACAATCCTTAATGACCAATATTTGAGGGTCTCATGGTTTCCTGAAAGAACCCTGAGAAGCACGGGGAGGAGTCACCTGCCTCAGGGGAGCCATCTCCAGAATCACACTGATGCAGATAACCCTCAGCTCTTCATCAGGTGGGTCTTCCATTCTCTTAAACATCTACTTCTTAACGAGACATCCAAGTTCCTTGCTATTTCCAGATCAGTTAGCCTTATCAGCATGTCATTGATGTAATGGACCAGCATGTCCTGTGGGATGATAAAATAGCCAAAGTCCTTGTAGCCTAATTTATGGAATAAAACTGAAGTGTTTTAGTTTAAAACAAAATGGTGAGCGCTAGCCGGTTTGGCTCAGTGGATAGAGTGTTGGCCTGTGGACCAAAGGGTCTTGGGTTCAATTCTGGTCAAGGCCACGTACCTCGGTTGCAGGCTCCTCCCTGGCCTAGTCCCTGGTCAGGGCTTGTGCAGGAGGCAACCAATCAATGTGTTTCTCTCACATTGATGTTTCTCTCTGTCTTTCCCTCTCTCTTCTACTCTCCCTAAAAATCAATAGAAAAATATCCTCAGGTGAGGATTAACAACAACAACAACAACAAAAATAAATAAAATAAATAAAACAAAATGGTAAAACAAAATCTGATGGAGTTTACTCTTTGCATCACTTGAATCCATTTGCCTTATATAACAAGGTAACCCTATCTGGGAACATCTACTCCAGGGTTATGGGGGAATCTTTAAAGAGGAAGGCAGGTTAGTGGGATAAATGGTGGCCCCCACTCCTGCATCAGTCTTGGGGTTTTAACTAATACCCTTCCCATGTTATTGTCACATAAAATCCTGTGCATCTAGATATCTTTTCTAGGGGACGGGGGGCTCAGACCCACATTCCTGATGGCTTTGGACCATTGCTTACTGTGCTCTTCCAAGGCTATGGCTGCTATTAGATATAGAGGGCAATGCAATGGTGATAAGGATGCTCAAGGATCTTGATGAGAGCTGCAAGGGACTTAATGAGAATTTCAAGGATCTTGGTGAGAATGTCAAAGACATGAAAAAGAACCAGTCAGAAATTGAGCATATACTAACTGAAATAAAGAATATCATACAGAGGTTCAACAGTAGAGTAGAGGATTCTGAGACTCTAATCAATGATTTGGAATATGAGAAAGCAAAATACACCCAATCAGAACAACAAAAAGAAAAAGGAATCCAAAAATATAAAGATAGTGTAAGAAGCCTCTGGGATAACTTCAAGCGTACCAACATTCACATTATGGGGTGCCAGAAAAAAGAGAGAGAGAGAGAAAGATATTGAATATGTATTTGAAGAAATAATGACAGAAAACTTCCCCTATCCGATGAAAGAAATAGACTTACAAATCCAGGAAGCACAGAGAGTCCCAAACAAGAGGAACACAAAGAGGCCCACACCAAGCCACATCACAAATAAAATGCAAAAGGTTAAAGACAAGGAGAGAATCTTAAAAACAGCAAGAGAAAAGCAGTTAGTTACCTACAAAGGAGCATCCATACGACTGTCAGCTGATTTCTCAACAGAAACTTTTCAGGCCAGAAGGGAGTGGCAAGAAATATTCAAAGTGATGAATAGCAAAGACCTACAGCCAAGATTACTCTACCAGCAAAGCTGTCATTTAGAATTGAGGGTGAAATAAAGAGCTTCACAGACAAGAAAAAGCTAAAGGAGTTCACCACCACCAAACCAGCATTACATGAAATGTTGAAGGGTATTCTTTAAGAAGAGGAAGAAGAAAAAGGAGAAGGAGAAGAAGAAGAAAAAGAAGAAGAAAAATATATGAATGATAAAAAGGCAATAAATATATATCTATCAATAATTGAATCTCAAAATAAACAAACAAGAAACTTAATGAATAAAATAAACTGAAGAATAAAATGGAACCAGAGACATAGAAACATGGTACAGACTGACGAATCTCAGAGGAAAGGGGGGAGGGGAGTGCAGGAAGAGATTAACTAAGTAACTTACATGCATATATGCATTACCTATGGAGACAGACAATAAGGCGGTGAAGACCTGGGATGGGGTGGAAACCAGGTGGAGGGGGTAATGAGGGGAAAAGGAGGACATCTATAGTACTCTCAATAATAAAGATTTTAAAAAAATACTTAGCAAAAATATACTACAGAAGCTCTCAATAACCAGATGAAGAAGAATTCAGGACATCAGCAATCCCAGTTTCCTTTATTATTACTTGGTAATTGCTTGGGAAAATTTTCATGAAAACAGGAACAAAAACTATGTATGAGCTAAATAATGGGAAATTTTCTTCATCAAAACTGATTTATCACCAGTCCTGAGTGCTTCACTTGCTCAGGATGTGACCAACCCAAAATACCCAATCCCAGGATATCATCCAGTTTATTAAATTGAAAATCTTTTATCGTGAAGTAATGATGACTCACTCTCACTGGATAGCAATTTATTGTATGTTTCCTCATGTGGATTTGAGTTATGTCTAGTGTTATTTCATTTCAGCCTGAAGGACTCCCTTTAGTATTTCTTGAGGGGCAGGTCCATTATCAATGACTTCTCCCAGTTTTGTTTATCTGAGAACATCTTAATTTCTCTTTATTTTTAAAAGGCAGTTTTGAGGGGTTAAAATCCTTGATTGACAGTTTATTTCTTTAAGCACTTTGAATATGTCATACAACTGGACCTCCATGGTTTCTGATGGGAAATCAGCTGTTAATCTATTTAGGATCCTGTGCATGTGATAAGTCATTTGTCTCTTTCTGCTTTCAGGGTTACCTCTTTCTTTGCCTTTGTCTTTTGACAATTTGACTAAGATGTGTCTCAATATGGACATCTTTGGTTCATCCTACTTTGAGTTCTTTGAGCATCTTGAATGTGTAGATTAATGTTTTTCACTAAATGTGGGACATTCTCAGTAATTATTTATTAAAATATTTTTCTCTCTTCTCTCCTGAAGCTGTCATTATTCATAACTTGATGTGTTTGATGGTGTCTCATTGGTCTCTGAGGATCTGTTTATTTTTATTTTATTTTTAAAATATATTTTATTGATTTTTTTACAGAGAGGAAGGGAGAAGGATAGAGAGTTAGAAACATCGATGAGAGAGAAACATCGATCGGCTGCCTCCTGCACACCACCCACTGGGGATGTGCCTGCAACCAAGGCACATGCCCTTGACTGGAATCGAACCTGGGACCTTTCAGTCTGCAGGCCGATGCTCTATCCACTGAGCCAAACCGGTCAGGGCAGATCTGTTTATTTTTATTCATTTCTTTTTGTTCATTTTATTGGACAATATTTATTGACTTATTTTCAAATTTGCTGACTTGTTGTCTTCTAATAGCTTAAATCAACTGTTGATCATTGCTAGTGAATTTTTCATTTTGGGTATTATACTATTAAACTTCAGAATTTCTATTTGGTTCTTTTTAAAAATAATAATTTCTGTTGTTTTATTGATAGTCTGTATTTGGTTAAATATTATTACCATATTTTATTTAATTCTTTAGGCATGGTTTTCTTTATGTTTTTGAACATATTTATAATAGCTGATTTAAAGTCTTTGGCTAGTAAGTCAAGCATTAAATCCACTTCAGGGATAGTTTTGATAACTCCTTATTCTCCACTGTATAACCATACCCTCATGTTTCTCTTTGTGTCTCAAAATTTTGTTGTTGCAGTTTGCAGGGTTTTTTTTGTTTGTTTTGGCTATTTGTTTAGTGAGTTCCCTGGATTATTTGATAAAGTATGTATTTCCTGTAGTGTGCAGCCATTGAAGTCTCTGCTCTATTAGCTTAGTGATAATTGGTCAGAAATTTCTATAAATGCCTCAAGCTAGCAAATCTTCCAGTGATTTTGTTTATTTGTTGACTCATGCCTTCAATGCTCAGGCAGTTTACAAGTCTGCCTTAGCCTTTATTTCCTGCTTGTGAAGGAATTTTAAGATGACCAGAGTAACTGGGACTGTCTCAGGTCTATTGTACACATGTGTGAGGACTTCTAAATCCCCAGGAACATCATAGCTTTAAAAGCCCCTATGAATATCCCATTTCCAAGATCTTCCTTTAAAATATTTGGCTAGTTCTTGTTTTCTATTCAAATGGTATTGAATAGCCTTGGGCAGGTACAATATTAAACAATTGCTACTGATTCTTTTTGACGAACAAGCTGAAGATAGAGAGTTTCTCACTCAGCAAGTTCTCTTTCCCTCTCCTTCTCCTCTTCCTTCTTCTTCAGTGTCTTAATGATTCTTGAGCATTTGCATTTTTATGAATTTTAAAATATTCTTTTAAATTTAAAACTTTAAAATCTCTATATATTGAATATGTTTAGATTTCTATTTAAATTTTATTAAATATATAAATGCCTTCAGGAAGAATTATTATATTTATTAGAGGTCCGGTGCATGCAATTCATGCATGGGGGGAGGGGTCCCTCAGCCCAGCCTGCACCCTCTTCAACCTGGGACCCCTCAGGGGATGTCCAACTGCCTCTCGCAACCTGGGACTGCTGGCTCCTAACCGCTCGCCTGCCTGCCTGCCTGCCTGCCTGCCTGCCTGCTTTATTGCCCCTAACTCCTCTGCCTGCCTGCCTGATCATCCCTAACCACCCCTGCCTGCTTGATCACCCCTAACCACCTCTGCTTCCCTGCCTAATCACCTCTAACTGCTCCCCTACTGGCCTGATTGCCCTTAACTGTCTCTACCTCCACCCGCACCCAGGACCCAGGGTTTCTTCCTCCGGCTGGTCACAGGCACCCAGGACCCGGGCTTCCCTCCCTCTGGCCAACCGCAGGCACCCAGGACCTGGGCTGGCTTCACCCGGACAGGCCGCAGCTGCAGGGGACCATGGGCAGGCGGCTTTGCCCGGGCCATAGCCGCAGGCACCCGGGACCACAGGGCGGGCGGCTTGTCCCTCTCCTGGGCTGCAGGTACAGACGCAGCCGCTGGAGCCTGGGACTGCGGGGTGGGTGGCTTGTCCCTCTCCCAGGCTGGGCCACAGGCGCAGGCGCAGGAGCAGCTGCTGGTACCCGGGACCATGGGGCATGCGGCTTGTCCCTCTCCTGGGCCGCAGCCTGGCTGTTCCTCATTCCTCTCTTGAGAGCTCATTTGTGCCTGGCTGGTCCCCATTCCTCTCTCCCCAGTGTTGGTGTCTGAGCAGTTACAGCGTGATGGTGTGAGGGTGTGACAATGTGAGGCCGTGATGACCATCTGCATATTAGCTCTTTATTATATAGGATTATGTTGAGTATTTCTGTCTATCTTCTAACTTTGAGTCCTTATTAATTTTGTCCCAACGATTTTCATAATTTTCTCTAAAATGATCTGGTACACTACTTATTTTAGAGGGGAAAAAGCCCAATAATACCAAATAATAGTATAAATATGAAATAACAAGAACACTTACACACTTTTAATGCTTATGTAAATTTCTGTCCTATATGGCACTATATTTTAAATTTTACTGTTCACATACTCTATGATTTAGTAATTGTATTTTCCTAGAAAATATTGGATAGTTTTTAGACATGGTAAGCAAACTGTGGTGTATTTTCATAATGGAATATTATGCAGAAGTAAAAATGAAAGAACTGCAGCTAACTTTAATAATATAGAGGCATCTTAGGAACATAATATGTAGTAAACAAATATCAGTTTCAAAAGACTACCTATGGCATAACACCACTTTTATAAAGTTTGAAAATAAACAAAGTGGAACAATATATCATATAAGAATGCACACATTTGGAATAAAAGCATAAACATAGAAAAATAAAAGTAAAATTTAGAACATGGGCCATCACAGGGCACAGTAGAGAAGCAGGAATTGGGATAAAGAAAGAACACATGCAAGGATGTAAAAATTGTTCTGTTTTTTCAAATGGGTTGTATGTTTTATGCACAGCTGTCATATAGAAAAAAATAAGCATTGTATATTAATTTAATCTTTATTTTTTTTTAACTCTGATCAAATCCTAGTCAATCTCTATGTAAAGTGCTAACAGATTTTTTTTTATGGGCCATCACAGGGCACAGTAGAGAAGCAGGAATTGGGATAAAGAAAGAACACATGCAAGGATGTAAAAATTGTTCTGTTTTTTCAAATGGGTTGTATGTTTTATGCACAGCTGTCATATAGAAAAAAATAAGCATTGTATATTAATTTAATCTTTATTTTTTTTAACTCTGATCAAATCCTAGTCAATCTCTATGTAAAGTGCTAACAGATTTTTTTTTTTAGCTTGGTAGTCAAAATACTGTGTTTTTAGTGATGAATACTAAAATATTCACAGATAAATTGATGTGCTCTCTGAGATTTTTTTATAAAATAATCTGGATGATGAGATGCCAAGGTGTGGAGGGCACAGCTGAAGTGAAGTTGGTCCTACATTAATATTCACTGAAGCTGGTGATGGATACCCTTCAACTAATTATAGTCTTTTTATTACTTTTGTCTACATTACAATTTCTGATATTAGAAAATTTTTCTCTTAATCCCAGCACCCACATAAAAAATTGAAGCAGTGATAGAAAAAGGTAGGTCAACTGAAGCAAGTGGTGCAGAACTGGGAGCTGTGTGACCTTGAGCGGAGAAGTCTACACAGGCAGGTGATCCCAGGGCCGGGCAAGTTCCAGTCAGGTCATAATGTATTGTCTTATACCAAAGAGCTCATTGCTATTTTATTTTATTTGTTTTTCATCTTGAAAGGTAGCAAAAACAAATGGAAAATTACTGGTTCAGTTTTAGCAGTGCTGTCAACAATTAAACAGCTTCCTCTCTTTAGGAAGTACGAGGAACATTGTCCATATTTGCTATCTTTCCTATCTCACACCCAATCCCTATAGGGTCAACGGGCCTGCACAGAAATCTCATTCAAGGAGTAGGTCAGAGTTCCCTGAACCAGTTTCACAAAGAAAATATTGTTAGTACCTTAGTTTCTTCTCTTTCTCTCTCTCTCTCTCTCTCTCTCTCTCTCTCTCTCTCACACACACACACACACACACACACACACACACGTTCCTGGATAAATAAAAAATAAGAGTAGCTGTTTCTTATTTTATTTTATTTGGGCCTGATAGATTTTGCATGTATTTTTGCCTGGGGTTTTACATGCATCACTTATTTATTATGGTAACTTAGCTAAATTATAGCTGTTATTTGATACCACATCCTAAACCAATATTTTATCGAGCACGTTAAATGAAATGTATTCTAAATAATGGAATGGAAGGAATCTTGGGAATTTTAGAAGAGTTTTGCAAAAGTTGGAAGTAGTTTAAAAGCAAACAAAAAGACAATTCATGGGGTAAGGAAGGGTTCTGAACATACAGCTAAATGAATGCACCCTGAGACATTTGCCGACAAAGGCAGTGAAAACGAATGAAGGCCACTGCAGACCTCACTCTGCGAAGCAGCTGGGTCGGGATGGTGTGTGGCTTCTTTAAGTGGCAAACCTATTAAAAACAAGTACAAAGGAGTCAAATTAGATGCAAATTTTAGCAGCAGGCAATCCTCTGGATGAGGCGATCCCCTTGCCAGCGAAACAGGAGCTTTCTGCATTGTAGCGCTCAGTTTTCAGCGATGGGAATGAAGGTCAAAACAATGCAGTCACTTTCCCTCATTTCTGTTCATTTTAACCTGCTCTAAGCACTTTGTTTTAGGCGTTGTCTTTAAATTATTTGTTTCAATTACAACTCAGTAGCTTGAGAAAACTGATCATATTGCAAATAATTCTTGTCCATAGACATGCAAGTGGGTTCTGTCAGGAAGGGTAGACAATCGCTTTCTCTTCCCACTGGGTTAAAAGCGTGTTTGCCCCCACCAGCATAATTTCATTTTAACATTTCCAACTACCTATACATGTATGCATTTTGAATTCTCCTTTAAAACCTTGTATTGGTTTCCTCATTAATTAATGAGTTAAACACAATTTTTAACTGATAGATCACCCCTTCCCTGAAGTGGCGGGTAGAGTAACGGTAATCATGACGCAGTCTGCAGCCCGGAAATACCAGGAGGCCCAATTCTGTACCTTATATGGACTATACAGCACCCACCGAGTACCCCAAGCCCTCGTTCTTTCCTCATTCCTCCCTTCAAAAGGAGGGCTCACCTCTGCCGGGGCCGCTGCTCTCCTGTTGCAAGACAGCCCGGCAGGTCTTTCTCCTAATAAAGCCTATAATACCTGGTTCTTGGCCCCGACTGATCTTTCATTAACAAATGTTTATTTTATTTCTAAAAATCGTGATTTTGCTTTTTAGAAAGAATATGCTTTCCCAGGGCATAGTCAGTCTGACTCCAGAGCCCACCCCCCAATGACAAACTATGCCAGCACCTTGACTGGCCAGAAGTAAGTTTATTCTGCTCTGACTATTTGCAACCCGTGTGCTGCATGTGTTTTTAAAACATGCAACACCTGACTATTTAGTCAGGGGCACTGATCTTTCCCCTTAGATTGTCAAATAAAAAATGACAACAGCCAACACAACAATAGCCATCCAGTGTGAGTGAATCAAAATTATACCTTTTCTTGGTCAGATCAGCCAAAAGTATATTTTTTGATGTGGCACAGAATTTTAGTAATTAGTTTATGTGCCATGAGATGAGAAAGGTAGAAAATCACTGCTCTAGCAGCTTGGGGAGGTTAGACACGCTCTTACCCCTTCCCTCCTCAAGTTCTGCCAGAGCTACCAACACCTCCTGTTTGCTCAAGACCGGAGCACGGCTCTCTACTTCTGAATTTGCTCAACTCTTGACCTCATTCCAGAATCACAACCACTTCAAGAGGTAGGTAGAGTAGATGTCTACCCTCAACTTAGTGATATGAACTAACTTGAGAGGTCAAAGGGCTGGGGCAGCATCACGCACGCACAAGGGATGGAGCTGGTACTCCAACCCAGCCTTCTGATTCTGAATTCTTCCTTGTCGCTCTGTTGGAGGAGGCAGCTGCCGGGTCATCCCCAGACAGGTGGTACCGCCAGGTGACAACACTCGCTGAGTCCTGGGGAGAATCTGAAGCCCTGGAAGAACTGGCCCTGGCGTGCTCAGCCACGATCTGACCACTTGGGACTTACTAGGTCCATTTAATGCAGCATCGCGTCCCCAGGGCTCTCTGTGTCTGGCAGCTGAGAGCTTTTAGTCTAGAAGGCTTGCAAATAATGTATCAAGTGTAAATGGGTGGATTTTCCCGAGTCTCTCCAAGTGCAGAAAGGGTCTAGTGGTGTGATGTGATCACAAGCAAACCTTTTCTCCTCCAAGGAACTCACCCCACCTCCTCAACTTGTTACAAAATCACTACCCTGCTTTCGAGGACTCTCCAAATGGCTTATTTCCTCTCAGTCGGCCTTGAGGAACTCCCCATGGATGCTTTTTACTTTTCAAATATTTATTTTAATCCTTTCACTATTTTCCAGATATTTTTAACAGAGAGCCTGACACTCCATGTGCTGAGGAGTAAAACTACCGAAATTCCGGCTCTATTGTCTACACTCAGAACCTGAGATCCAGTCCCAGGGGTGCGGGTGGAGCGCAGTCCCCTGTGTGCCCAGGCCCGGCTCTGACACTGCCCTCCTGCTGGGCTCTGGGCCACTCCCAGGGGCGTTTCCAGGTGACCTTCCCTCCCCCTCTCCCCGATCCCCGCCTGGTCCTTTAGTCCCCTTCTTTTAAGAATATCTCCTTTTAGGAGGACAAAATATTGATCTTCCTTTCTTCTTTCCGATTGGTTGGTTTTTCCCTTCTGCATTTATACCTTTGGGGACAGCCTTCTCCCCATGCACAGCCCGAGTGCAGGCAGCAGAGCTGGAAGCAGGCCCTGCTGGGTCCTCCAACGCTGACTCCCCTCCAGCGCTGACTCCGCAGAGGGTGCTGCCAGTGACACCCAGGGGACACCCAGCCCAGCTCCACTTGCTCTCCGTGGACGAAAGGGGCCACATGCTGACCTGACAAACTCAGGGGAGGCCTGCATGGCAGTTTTGCAAACTCTAAGACTTAAAGTAACCATAAGGATGGTTTGAAATTAAACTTTAACTAAAAGCAGTTATGGTGGGTAGTCACCTCCTAGGCCGGTATCTTCCCTGACAAGATCAACCTTTACCTTAACTGAGACTATTGTTTTTTTGCATCTATGATAACATACCCTTGAAATGTCAGGGTAACTTGTAACTTCCCTTTTTCCGGACCCCTTGAGTATGACCTAATATGCTGGGCGCCAGGACAGATACAACAAGTTCCTTCATTGTTATTGTTATCATGTTAATTGTTGACTGTTAACTATCCTGCACTCACCTAAGTAAAAGAAGCATGTGTCTGTCATTTTACTTTTTATCCAATCCCAGGGGTTTCCCTGCTTTGCTTTCTTCTGCCTCCCTAATCCACCACCAATGGAATTCATGTAACCCAGCTTCGTTCCCTCCTTGGATTGCAATGTATCAAAATAGATGAAAAACCGCCATTCTCTGGCACATGATCCCAATCCATGGAGATTCTGCTTCCTGGCAATTGTTGACAGTTTGGCTCAAATAAACTCACAAAAATTCTTTACAGGTTTCAATGTTTTTAAGTTGACAACTCAGTCACCCAGAAAATCACTGCAGGGAAACAAAATACAAGAAGCCTGCGGGGCGGGGCTTCCCTTCCCTCTAAACTACTCCAGGATCCTGGCGCTAGGTGAGCTCTTATTTTAAAAGTTTCTAACTGATTCTATACTATTTCCATTAGTTCAAAGATAAAATCCAATAGCGATAAAAATACTGAAAAATTAAAAAATTGGTTGTAGTGACTGTTCTCACTTCCTTATACTTAATCCAGGACGCAGGCCCCTGAGCAGGGGTGGGCATAACCACTCTGGCTTCCAGCTGTCGCTTCCATGTCAAGGAAATGGGAGGGAGGGGCGGTGGTGACCCCAGGGTTGACCATGTGGTGTGATGGATCGTGAGCATGGGGATGGGTGCATGAGCACACGTTCACTTGCGGGTCACGTGCTGCATCCTGGGCAGCAGCTGTGAGCCCAGTGGGCAGTGTCAGTGGTCAGTGGCTCCGGAGTGACGCTCTAAATGTTAATATGCTGCCATTTGTGTCTTCATCTATAATAATCACTTCATAAGATTGTTATAAGAATTAAATTTTTAAAAACAAGTAAGTAAAGCTCTTAGTGAAGCATAGGAACCTCCATCTTGGGTAAAAACTGCTGTTTAAAATTTTAACGCTGCTATTCTGGCTTCTGTAAATGCTTGCTTGCTTAAATAATAGGGAAAAATAAGACTACTCCCATTCCAGAGAGGCCATAAACTCTGCCCCAGACAGAGCTGTCAGTGCTGGCGCCAGGCCAGGCCTTGAGATATGGTCTCACAGCCCTGTCCCAGCACACAGGACTTTTTCTCAGAAGGTCCGGAAGTCTCATTCCAAATTTGGAAGACAAAGAGCTGAAAAATGTATAAATAGGAGAAACTTCCACCATGTTGAGCCCCAGAATTTGAGAAGCAATATTTCCTCTGGGCCCGCTAGCGCTAACAAAATGAATAAAGGCTCCAAATAAATTTGGCTTATTGATTATGGCATCTTCTGATTTACAATATAACATTAGTAAAAAGCCTGGTGCACAGTACTTTTTTGATGAATGGCACGTTGCTCACTACGAGGCTCCCCAGTCAAGGCCGTGGTCTTTGCCCTCAGTGGCTGTCAGCTGTATTTCCATTGTCAGCACCTTTCACAGTGCAGTGTTTCCAAGCTCCCATGACTGCGGAGTTTGTCTGCTTGGAGATGTTAACATAAAAACATTCAAACCTGTAAAGAATTTTTGTGAGTTTATTTGAGCCAAACTGTCGACAATTGTGGGGAAGCAGAACTTCAACAGGTTGGGATAATGCGCCAGAGAATGGTGGGTTTTCACCTCGATTTACACATGACAATCCAAGGAGGAGACAAAGGTGGGTTACATGAAATCCACTGGTGATAGATTAGGGAGGTGGGAGAAAGCAAAGGGGAGGGAGGGGAAAACCCCTGGGATTGGATTAAAAAGTCAAATGATAGACATATACTTCTTTTACTTAGGTGGGTGCACGATAGTTAACAGTCAGCAATTAACAGAATAACAACAACAATGAAGGAATTTGTGGTCTCTGTCCTGGCGCCCAGGGCATTTGGTTGTGCCCTGAGGGGTCTGGAAACAGGGACGTTACAAGTTACTTGGACATTTCACAAGGATGTTATCCTAGATGCAAAAAGACAATAGGCTCAGTTAAGGTAAACATTGACTTTTATCAGGGAAGGTAAAGTGGGTGGTCTAGGACGTGACTACCCACTATAACTGCTTGTAGTTAAAGTTGAATTTCAGACCACCCTTTGTGGTTACTTAGGTCTGCGAGTTTGCAAGACCGCCATGCAGGCCTCCCCTGAGCTATCAGGTTAGCACATGGCCTTCTTTTTCGTCCACAGAGAACTCATTTGATCACCAAGAACTACGTTTTTTGAAAACAACGTATAATTGACATAATGCAATATATGTATGATGTACTAAAGAATCATACACTGGAAACCTATGTATTTTTATTAATCAATATTACCCCAATACATTTAATAAAATATCCAAGGAGGAGACAAAGGTGGGTTACATGAAATCCACTGGTGATAGATTAGGGAGGTGGGAGAAAGCAAAGGGGAGGGAGGGGAAAACCCCTGGGATTGGATTAAAAAGTCAAATGATAGACATATACTTCTTTTACTTAGGTGGGTGCACGATAGTTAACAGTCAGCAATTAACAGAATAACAACAACAATGAAGGAATTTGTGGTCTCTGTCCTGGCGCCCAGGGCATTTGGTTGTGCCCTGAGGGGTCTGGAAACAGGGACGTTACAAGTTACTTGGACATTTCACAAGGATGTTATCCTAGATGCAAAAAGACAATAGGCTCAGTTAAGGTAAACATTGACTTTTATCAGGGAAGGTAAAGTGGGTGGTCTAGGACGTGACTACCCACTATAACTGCTTGTAGTTAAAGTTGAATTTCAGACCACCCTTTGTGGTTACTTAGGTCTGTGAGTTTGCAAGACCGCCATGCAGGCCTCCCCTGAGCTATCAGGTTAGCACATGGCCTTCTTTTTCGTCCACAGAGAACTCATTTGATCACCAAGAACTACGTTTTTTGAAAACAACATATAATTGACATAATGCAATATATGTATGATGTACTAAAGAATCATACACTGGAAACCTATGTATTTTTATTAATCAATATTACCCCAATACATTTAATAAAATAAATAAAATCAGACAGAATACATTTTATTTGTCTTAAAAATAGTATTCATTATACAAATGATCAATCCCATCATCATCTAATTTTAGGTCATCCATTAAGTTGAAAAATCATATGTTTGAAATCTCATTGTCTTGCACTGAATCGATTTGTCCATTTTCTAACAAAGTTCTTTCTTGGTCGGTGGAGATTCTGCTCTTCCCACAGGTTCTTTCTGAGGCGAGGAAGAAGCATGTGGATCTGAGTCATTAAATTCCCAGTTCTTCTCAGGGAGACCGTTTAGTTTGGTGGTTATGAACCAAACAAACCTGGTTTCCAAGGTCTTCCTTGGTAGCAGGGTGACCTTGCACCTGTTACTTAATCTCTCTAAATCTGCCTCTTGTCATTTCAGACAGCGTGAGGCTGCACTGTGTCTGTGAAGCATTTTGAGTAATGCCTGGCATAGAGCAAGTGCTCTGTAATGCCGGCTGTTATTACTGTTCTACTCAAGACTGATCCCTGGACACAGAGTGTAAACCTTGCCTTCAGGACCATCCAATTCCATCTGAGATCTGTATTTCTGCGCCTGGAAATAATAATGATCATCTTGGTTGTTTATACCTGGTTCCAGTTACTTGCTGAACAAACCCTAACTTGAAGAAGGCCAGGCAGTGGGAAACTTTATTGCTAACCTTTTCTACTTACGTGAGCACTCCTGGCTTGGAAGCTCATTAGTGTCTCAGAAAAAACTTATTAATCAAATATTGTGCAGAGATGAAACAACATGCCACTCGCTAATGAAAGGCGAGAACAGCACTGTCGCAGGCAGCTGTCTGTTCTCCTGGCTTACTGCTCGGTTAGCCCTGAACAGTGACTGGTGTCCTGAGGGCGCTTCCTGCCTGCCCTCCTGGGCTTTCCAGGAGGAGTTAGAAATAAGCAGCTTGACAGAGTTCAGTCAGGAGAAATTAAAATCCTATATAATAAAAGCCCAGCGACGGAACAGCAGAATGACCAGAATGACCGTTTGACCAGACGCTTAATGCAGGAGCTGCCACCTGGTGGTCAGTGCGTGGCGCTCCCACAACAGGAGCAGCCTCTCGCTGACCGAGGTGAGAGGAGCTCCCACAGCGGGCTGACCCCGCAGGCCACCCTTCACCAGAGCACGAATCACAGCACCAAAAGCTGGCGGTTACTAAGCACCATCCTTGTGGGCGAAGGCCACGTACTCTCCACGGAACCTCAGATAATCCCAGATCCCGCCTCACAGCGTTGATCTAAGGGTTTCTATTCATAGCTTTCAGAATGGAATGAGATCGTCAGCTTTTAAGTAGTTGAGGGAAAACACACACTGCTCCTTTTCCATTCTCTTCGTCCTGCCTTCTTGCGAGAAAACAAACACCTGGCTCCCACGGCCCGCCCCGAGCGCTGGCCCAGAGCTCACGGCCCTCGGCTCCCAGTGAGTCTGCCTTCCCATGGCCTTCACACCTAATGCCGCTGCCTGAGCATCTTACGCACCCGTATCACTGACTGGGCACCCGCTGTGTCCCAGGCATCTTGCACTGAATCGATTTGTCCATTTGCAGAGCAGCAGGGAGCCAGCCGCCCCGTCCTATGGAGCGTGCGTTCAGCCAGGAGAGGACAGGGGTGCGGGGAGGAAACAGCCTCGGACAGACGTGAGGTGCAGCCGTTAGAGGGCACGGGCACCATGAAAACATGGGAATGAAGCCACACAGGGGCTCTGGGAGGGAGGGGCAAAGGGAGGCTCGCCGAGGGGAAGTGGCCGGACAGAGGAGAGCAGGCGGACGCCTGGAGAAGGGCATCGGGCAGAGGGGCAGCGCATGGAGGTGCAGCAGGACAAGCAAGAGGCCAATGGAAGGGGGTCGAGGCTGGGTGGGGGGTACATCCTGCAGGGATGGAGGGCCCGTGAGCACCTGGCATCCCCTGAGTGCAGGGGGAGGCGCCGGGGCTGTAGTTGAGGGCCTGCTGGGCTGACACAGTGGGGACAGACCCTCTGGCTCCAGTGTCAGGAGCAGACTGATGGGTGGAGGAAGCGGGGAGACAGCAGGAGGCGACAGCACCCTCCCCGGGCGATGCGGAGACCGTGGAAACGGTGGGAGCCGAGGTGGTGGCTTTGGGGTGTGCTGGAGGGAAGCCAGAGCATGAGGGAGGGGGGGGGGGGGGGGGAGAGGAGGCCCATGCTCCACTCCCCCTGGGAAGGCAGGGTCTCCGGCAGCTGCCACGGGGCCTGGGTCAGATCCCGTCGTTTTGACGGTCTGGCTGTAAACCCAGCCCTTAGTGTGACTCCACGCGAGGGATGTGGAGTGTTCATGACCAGCCTCCCACCCTGAGGTCCAGGCGGTGGATCATTCCCACCCTAATCCCTGCACGCTCCCTCCTCCCCCAAGCTCTCTTCAGTGGTGACAAGTACTTATTGGAAACAAGCAAATGGTTTTATTTTTGGTACAAAAAACAACAAAACAGAAAGTACAGTATTATTTAAAGCAAACGTTGAAAACTAGGAAAATGAAGCCCCCTGTGGACACACAGATCAGCTGTGCCCAGAACCCAGGTCACCCGTGACACAAAAGGGCTCAGGGTCCAATGCAACGGGCTTGCCCAGGGGGTCCGACTCCAATCCCCGACTCCAGTTCCCGGACAGCGAGGATCCCGCACCATAGAACAGAATGGCAGAGACCAGCCCAAGTCCCGCGGCCTAAGGCAATGCTTGTGGTGGTTCTGGAGAAAGAAACGCTCCTGAGATGCTGGGACAGGGCGGTCAGCATCCAGATCTCTGCCT
This sequence comes from Myotis brandtii, assembly GCF_000412655.1. Classification (NCBI taxonomy): domain Eukaryota; kingdom Metazoa; phylum Chordata; class Mammalia; order Chiroptera; family Vespertilionidae; genus Myotis; species Myotis brandtii. Next base: position 254,654 of record NW_005354228.1, on the reverse strand, counting down.
CTAACTCCCACTGGGGTCTGTGGTGCTCCCAGCTCTGCCCCTCCCTCCCCCTCCCACATCCCCTCCAAGTCCTTCTCATCCTCCACCCTCCTCAGCTCTGATGGCAGGTAGGGCAGGTGGGGGGTCATGCGGGGAATCTGAAGGCCTCAAGGAAATGCCGCTGGAAGAGCCAGAGACAGTGTCTGTCCACCCGCCTGCCTGGCTGAACCGATTAACACAGAGGAACAAGTCCCCCTCCCTCCTCTGACTCTGCCACTGCGTAACTTGGCTGTTTTGGGCAAGTAGACCTCTGGAGTGTTAATTCTCTCTCCTTTAAAATGAGAATAAGAGCCTGGCGGGCGTGGCTCAGTGGTTGAATATCGACCTGACTCAGGAGGTCAAGGTTGGACTCCCTGTCAGGGCACAGGCCCGGGTTGTGGTCTCGATCCTCAGTGTGGCGCATGCAGGAGGCAGCCAATCCATGATTCTCTCTCATCATTGATGTTTCTATCCCTCTCTCCCTTTCCCTTCCTCTCTGAAATCAATGGAAGATATCCTATAGAGTAAAAGCCTAATATGCAAATTGTCCCCTTGACCAGGAGTTCCACCAGGAGTTTGACTGCTTGCTATGGTGTGCGCTGACCTCCAGGGGGTGGCACAGAGCATGGCAGGCGTCAGTGATGAGGCACTGGCAGCAGGTGGCAGTGGAGGCACTGCTGGCCCCAATGGGCTTCTGGGTGAGCAGGGCTGCTGCTGCCGGGATCACAGGGGCCGGTCAGGCTCACCGTGGGTTCGTGCAGGAGCCGGTCTGCTGAGGCCAGCTGGGAGAGAGTGTGCTGCCTGCCCGGCTACCATGCGGAGCTGCTGGGTGGCCCAGAGGCCCATGCTGTGCCCCGGCCCGCGGCGTCCAGCTTACCGCATCTCCGCCTGGGGACTTGGGCACCATGACTCAGGCAGAGGGGGGCGTGTGGGGGCCTGAGGGCCTGGGTGCTGCCCAGGGCCCAGAGGTCAGCTGGGACCTGCCCTTCCACGCCAGACGCTCATGCTTCAATTGCCAGCTAGGCCTAGGGACCGCACCCATACACGAATTTCCTGCACCGGGCCTCTAGTCTACAATAAGCCACCTGTCTTATTTGTGGATGAAATATACTTGCAAAAACCTTAGACAACACCAACACATATTTATTGACTTTATTTTTAAAAAATTACTTTTCCTAATTTTAGAAAGTTATGAAACATAACTAGAAGCTATTTTTTCCATGCTGAAAATTCTTGAAAATGTATCCCTCTACTTTATATCCATACATTAAAAAATCACTCTTTTTGAGGGAAGGCCTCTTATGGAGCAGACCCGGAGCTGAGGAGTGAGCTGCACGCTCAGTGCCCTGCCGGAGGAGCACTCCTTCCAGGACTGGCCTGTGTGGGTTACCGAGGCAGGGCGTGGGAATTCACGGTCTCTTTGGAAATAAACTGTGGTTAAAATTGGACACCAGGGTAACTGTCCCCAACATAGGAAATGCAATGATTTTGAGGGAACTAGACAGAAATAAACAAGCTGTGATTGAAAAACATGCATCTATATTCAGACCTCACCTCTGGTTTTGCTGTGGACTGATGGGTGCTGGTAGAGACATGCCAGGGGGTCATGTTTCAGTGCTTTCTGTTTCTGCCACATCCTCTCACCAGGCCCCCAGTGTCCTCTATTACGACAATCCAATGTCTCTCAGAAAAGTCTCCCATTTCTTTTATTTATGCCTCTGCGTGTTATCCAATCCCTGTACACCTTTTCTCAGGAGTAGATATTTTAGCCTAAATCAGCCGTGGGCAAACTACGGCCCGCGGGCCGGATCTGGCCCGTTTGAAATGAATAAAACTAAAAAAAAAAAAAAGACCGTACCCTTTTATGTAATGACGTTTACTTTGAATTTATATTAGTTCACACAAACACTCCATCCATGCTTTTGTTCCGGCCCTCCGGTCCAGTTTCAGAACCCATTGTGGCCCTCGAGTCAAAAAGTTTGCCCATCCCTGGAATAGTTAAGGCTGTTAGTCATCCAGCTCTTAGCATAAAACAAGCACAGAGCTAAGAATCTTACATGTTATTTTAGTTAATCCTTGTTATCATTTTATGATGTAGATAAAATTAACACCTTAGAATATTAATCAATAAATTTCAGCTTAGGGAAGATAGTTAAGTTGCCCAAGGCCCTACAGCTAGGAGTGGCCTGACTTCAGAGTCTGAGCTCTGAATAATTATATTGATTTTAAAATCTAAATGATCTGAGTGGCAGGCATCCAAACAGGCAAGGAGGTCTGAGGGCTTCCCTGTGGGCTGAAACCAGCTCTCTAAGCTGAAGAGCTGAGTTCTGCCACACACCTGCCCCAGCAGCACCTGCCATACAGCAACGGTCACTCTATCACTGAATTCAGGTGGTAATTCCAGCCCTACCTCCCATGACCCTTTAACATTTCCAAGAAGAGAAAACAGAAGTACATGGCCTTCATGAGCAATGCTGAGCTTCTCATCTCCACTTTGTCCTAGTAGATCCCCCTGCAACTGCTGGCCAGGGTTTCTGTTAGCAGGAGATTGAAGATGAGCGTGGTGCCCATGGCAGCAAGTCACGGCTGGGGAAGATGAATACGAACATTGACCATAAGCACCAGAAAACATGTGAAAAACCTTAAGGTGGAAAGCCTCTGTATAGGATGAATACAAGGAAACGCTACTTTATCCAACTTCAGAATTCATGGAAACAAAACCATTCAGCCTAGCAATGTAAATAGGTTTGAGAAAACAAAAAGCAAAGCAAACAAACAACGTACAGAGAAAATTAAGATTCTATGGGCTATGTGTCTGATTTTTTGAGGTTAAAGATAAAAGGGCAAATCTGCCCCTGGTGAAGCAGGTAGACTGCTCAGGGGGCCAGCAGCCAGGCCTGGAGCAGCCAGGCCTGGAGCAGCCAGGCCTGGAGCAGCCAGGCTTGAAGCAGCAGGCCCAGAGCAGCCAGGCC
>NW_005354228.1:245998-251237 GCF_000412655.1 Myotis brandtii | reverse complement strand
CAGAGCAGCAGGCCTGGAGCTGCAGGCCCAGAGCAGCAGGACCGGAGCAGCAGGCCCAGAGCAGCAGCAGCAGGCCTGGAGCAGCAGGCCCGGAGCAGCAGGCTCGGAGCAGCAGGCCCGGAGCAGCAGCAGCAGGCCTGGAGCAGCAGGCCGGGAGAGCACCCCTCATGGGATTCAGCCCTCCCGGAGCCGAGGAAGGAAGAAGAGCCAGATCTTCCTCAGCACTCCAGAGGAACCTTTCGCTGCTGAGTTGTGTGGTGTCTGCTCAAAACACTTGTCCTGGGAAACTAGAGCATCCCTCGGGCACCTGTTATACCCTCAAGTCATCCCGAGTTACGAAAGGAACGATCAGATCACACTGCATTTTGAAGCCATCTTGGATGAAAAACAAAGAGGCCAGCCCACCACGAGCTCTCCGAGTCTACCAGAGCCACCAGGACTGCGTGCTGCTCGCCCGCCGTGCCTTCCAGGCAGGTCCCAGGGCTGCTTCTCAGACATGGGCAGCCCTAACCAGACAGTGTCTAGGTGAGCAAAGTCCTCTGGGAAAACAACTCCATTATGGCTTCCACCAGTTAAAGGAGAACATTCCAATCTACTCTCGAAGCCTAACCGTCTCCCAAATGGAGCCAGCCTCTCTGAGAAGAACCGTAGTTGATAGGGAAAATGAGACATTTTCGGGGGGCTAGCAATCTGAAATTGTCCCAGTAACCTGCTTTCTACTGCACTCTCTTGCTAGCCGGTAATTAACTCCATTTGTGAAAGAATGTGGGAGACGGGCCTGGTTTGTCCTTAGTTCCTCCTATGCCAGGTGTCTCCTGATTATCTGAGCTATGCTGTGCTCAAGGCTGCAAGCTTTCTGCAGGATATCTGCAGAGCACAATGAATCTTTCTCTGCCCTGTTTTGTTCTTTTTAACCCCTTCAATATATAGAGAGAAAAATCTCATTGTCCAGGCGGTTCAGGATCTGGATCTTAGAGTACCCTGAACCAGCAACGCTGCTTTAATTAAAGGCTCTTTCCTGACCCTCACAGTGTCCGACTGTCACTTCTGCACCAGTTTCATAAATTCCACATTCCATAGCACAGTCAGGTGACTCCCCGCAGCCCCGGGGCAGCCCCGGAAGGGCCTCCGCAGGACGGGTTCTGGCTTGTGTGGAAAGTCCAGTGAGGGACCAGGCCCACCTCTCAAGAACCGGCCTGCATGTGGATTTGGAAAGGTGATTTCTGACAACCCCCCTCTGTCTCTGTCTGTCCATCTACGGTTTAAGGGTAGTAACTCCAGGGCCATAGGTTTTTTTTTGTTTGTTTGTTTTTTTTTGTGGCTTTGACTGCTGGTTTGTTTAAATAAAAAGAAAAGCCCAGAGATCCCTGGGTCTTATATGTGCTTTGTCCCTTTGGGCTGATTGCTAGTATGTGGTAGTATACAATTTTATTAAGATGCAAATATTTAGACAACTTGGAAGCAGTCTTGTATTTTAGATTCAGAAGAAGAAAGACAAATGGTTCCTTTGCCATTTCTACCACTGCAGCCGAACCTGAGTGAGTGCCATTCACAAACTATAAACCTGTGGGAAGTCCTGCATTTTCATCAGCCACTAGCATGGGGTAACACCAGAGGACAAGGCTCTGGGGAGCTGGGCAACCTTGAAAGATGCACAGGGTTAAGTCCGTTGGTGATGCTCAGAGATGTCAAAAATAGCAGCGATAAAGGACAGATGGTTAATTTATCTTTATAGATTAGCCATTTGGCACAATAAATAGTACTTCATAAATCTTAAATATCTCGGTGGCCAGAAGACAGAGAAGAGGAAGGAAAGATAAAGCCATCTAACATAGTTGGTGAGCTGGAGTGTGAGGTTCAAGGTCAAGTTTGGGGTCAATGAAGATGGAAAATTAAATTGGAGAATAGTTTCAATCCTTAGGGCAAAATATCATACCTTAAAAATGCACATCTAATAAATACCTGGTATATAATTGCTATTTAAAGCCTGATTATGGCTATTTTGTTTCTAATATTTGTTTTTGAAAGAAATATTCTAATTATAATATAGACAAGATCATTGTCTGTAGATTAATTCTTTATCTGTATCTATTGTTGCTACTGATTAAGTATAGCAATGCTATGATAAGTTTTACCTCTCCCCATAATTACTGAATAGTGCGTATCAAAATTAAAATCAAATGCATTCTCCTGGGAGGGAGGTCAATTAGCTTGTGAAGCAGCAACTCACCACGTGACCTTGGGCAAGATGTCCTCATTTGTAACCTCACGGAGTTGGGTCAGAATATTTCTAGGGCTCCTCTGAGGGCTACCTTGACTGTAAGTTGTACGTGCATATTGTGAAGGTAAATTACCAACCACATTGCATCTCGATAAATTAAATGGATCACACACTCTTAGAAATTCTTAGTGAATAATTTCTGGGGTGATAAAGGTCTTTGACTCACAGGAAAGCATCTACAAAGTATACCAGCTAAGAATATGGCACCGCCTGCAAGTTAGTGCTCCCCGTCCTCCGAAACCCCCTGCCTCTTACAGATGCCTGACTCAGCTTCAAAAAAGCAAACTCAGTAGCTTTCTTCAGAATTCTGAAAACCCTCCACCCACACAACAGGGAGATGGCTCCGGGGAAGCGCGAGCAACCCTGTGCACAACACGACTATTTCCTTCGGAGCAAAGGGCTGCAAGACCTGCGGCGCTCCCTCCTGTGCTCAGCCGACTGTCTGGCGCCCGGGGCTGAGGCCTCTTCCCCACTCTCTTCTCCAGATTCACGCTCCTCATCCACGGTGTGAAACAGCGGTCTGGGCCTCAAAGCCCTTTTGCTCCGGCCAACATGCTCTTCTTGGCTTGGACTTGTTTGATAGCCAGAGCCGGACGGCTTCCCTCCTCTGTTTGAACTCTGCCTTGTGGTTATTTGTTGTGTCCGTTGTCTCTCTTGAAGCGACCGTGTTGGAGAGTGTGCGTTGAACATGATGAAGGAGAGTTCCGAATCACTGCTGTCCGCATCTAGAAATCATGACGAGAAGAGGTCAGAGCAAGACCAGGTCAGAGAGGGGAGAGCTCAGCGCGAAGCAGTCCTTTTGGAGGGTCCAGCTGGGACACTCAACTTTCTTATCGGCCTGACCTTCCCCCTCAGGTCTGCTACCCCAGTGGGAGAGCAGAGCACAGTTGACCCTTGAGTAGCATGGGGATGAGGGGTACCAACTGCCTGCACAGTCAAAAATCCAGGAACTGTAGTCTTACAATAAAGTTAGCTAGGGAAAAGAAAATGTCGTTAAGAAAATCATAAGGAAGAGAAAATAAATTTACATAGTTATTTAAAAATCCACATATACTAGTAAGTGGACCCACGCGGTTCAAACCTGAGTTGTTCAAGGACCAACTGGAAAAGCTGTATGTGCAGTGTCATAAACATGCGTATCAAGCTTGTCTCCTCCAGGCAAGTAGGGAGTGTTTTTTACAAAATCAGAACAGTTGTTCCTTTGTGTTGTCACAGACTGATGCTAAACTGAAGGGTACGTGGTAGTGTGATATGAAAATGACTGTCTTTAGCTAGGCTTGTTTTTTAATCAGTGTTGCCAGAAAGCATTAAATCTGAGTTTCTTCCCTTTTAACCTTCAACTAGCCAATTTCAGAGAAACAGGGTCAAGGAGCGAGCACATAGACAGCCATGTGTGGCAAAGCAACTACGACTAGATGCTCTCATTTCAAAAGAGGGAAGAAGAGGAACAGAACGCGGCTGGCACACAATGGCAATGACAATGAGTACATAGTCCATTTACTGGAAACATATTATGTGTCGGCCACTGTGCTAACCATCCTACACCTATTTTGCCATTGAATCCTTATTATAACCCTTTGTGATGAGAAAAAGTATGATGCTCATTTCATAGGTGAAGGTTTCAGAGGTTAAGTGACTCTCAGCATCATACAATGAAGGCAGGTCTGAGCAGAGCCTGTCTGGCTGTCCCCCCTCACCAGGCTGTCACCTTACAATGTCACATGTGGGTCCGAACAGCTGCATCAGGAGATGAGGAAAGCCACTGGGGATCCATGCAATGTCCCCTCTTGGCCGCCCTCACAAAGAGCTGCAACGTGCCCAGGACATGGCCTTTCCTTTGCTGTGCACACATCCTCAAAGGGTATTTTTCACAAGATCTTTAATTCTCATTTTCTCAAAATTTTAACCTCAGACATTTATTTTCCTTGAAATATCCTCCTGAGAATTGAGGTATTTTAAGGCCTTTTATTTAAACCTGAAATCAAGTTCTTTCTCCCACTTTCTTCTCCCTTCTAAAAAGCAAGACAAAAAACAAAATCCCCAGAGCTAGAGCTAACATGCACACAGGCTTACACTTGACCAAGTGTGGTTAGCATATGGGACATCACAAAATCTTAAAGTGCCCTGTTCAATGATGTTTTTCCCCAAATGTGACCAATTTATCCTGAGAAGGTTGCCTGGAAGCTGAGGGGGACAGAAAGCTGGAATCAAGGCTTTGAATAAAGAAAACATCGTCTACTAGAGGCCTGGTGCATGAAATTCATGTGGGGGTGGAGGGGTCTCTCAGCCTGGCCTGCACCCTCTTGCAGTCCGGGAGCCCTTGGAGGATGTCTGACTGATGGGGGAGCGGGCCTAAGCCAGCAGTCGGACATCCTTAGCGCTGCCATGGAGGTGGGAGAGGCTCCCGCACTGCTGCTGCACTCGCCAGCCATGAGCCCAGCTTCTGGCTGAGCAGCACTCCCCCTTTGGGAGCGCACTGACCACCAGGGGGCAGCTTCTGCATTGAGTGTCTGCCCCCTGGTGGTCAGTGCATGTCATAGCGACTGGTTGTTCTGCCATTTGGTTGATTTGCATATGAGCCTTTTATTATATAGGATTACTTGTTCATTTTTAATATACTGCTCTTTAATTTGTGCTCTACGATTGGCCTGGAACCAGAGATCCCCTTGATTCTTTGGTGCTTGGAGCACTACCTAAACACCTAAGAAAACACAGCTGATGTGTCTGCCCCCAGTGCCCAGCCTTCCTCTCTCTCCCCTCCCCACTCCCCTCTCCTGGCTTCCAACCACTCCTTTCCAGCGTGTGCTTCCTCAGTGGGCAGCTTCTATTTGCCATCTCCTGACCACTGTCTGGTTATCAGAAAGTGGGTTCTATGCACTAGAAAGAGGCTTGGGCAGGTGACTTGCAACTTAAATCATGAAATCTGTCCAAAATGGGATAAAGTAGTTCCTTGGAAAG
>NW_005354228.1:233542-245239 GCF_000412655.1 Myotis brandtii | reverse complement strand
GGGGAGGGGAGGGGAGGGAGAGAACAGTGCCAGGGGAGGGGAGGGCAGGGAGAGCACAGTGCCAGGGGAGGGTGGTGGAGAAGTCTCCTCAGCAGTAAGATGTGAACATCTGCTCTTCCGTCTGCCAGCCGGAGAGCCTCACATCTGGACCCACACCGGGCGGGTCATGAAGGAGAAGCAGGGAAGGGCCTCGCTCAGGGCAGGACGAGCCTCCTTCTGGGATGAGAGCGGACCCCCAGGTGCAGACCGAGACCCAGGGCAGCCCTTCCCCACGCCCCCCTCGTGCTTTGGTCTGGTGTCAGTTGCGGTAAATACACATCACCTAGAATTTAGCATTTAGCCTTTTTCATTTTAACCAATTTTAGGTGCACAGCTCTGTGGCACTGAGTCCCTTCTCTGCTCCACAGCCTTCTCCACTCCATCCAGAGCTCCTTCATCTCCCCAACCTGCACTGGTCATTGGCGGTCTCAGGCATAGAAGGCTGTCCAGGCAGGACCTCTGTTCCTGTGGTACCAGGTGAACCCCAACGGCAAAGGAGCCTGGGAAGAGGATGTGGAGACCCCTCAAACCAGCAGGGAGCTCCCAGACATCTAGAGCAAGGGCTGCTCTGCCTCTGGGAGACAAAGGGCGGAAGGAAGGAAGTGCTTTCCAAGCAGCGGCCTGGTTAGCCAGGGCGACCTGCTGGCTGGGGGCCCCTCTGGCTTCCGCCCTAACGCCCCTCTGCCATTTCCTGACCTGGTTGGGCCCAGAAGGCCTTGAGGATTTCAGTAATTGTGCCCAGATACACCCCGAGGACTGTCTCAGTCTCACCAGGATGATTATAATTCTTTAGAACGTGTTAAGGATAAGTCCCACTTCACTACTTTTCCTTCTCAGATTTCTAGGTGTACCGCAATTTCACTCACTTAAGGAAATGTAGAATCAGCTGAGCACATTTGAAAGAAAAAATCATTGGGATGAAGGCGTCATTTCATTTCTCCATCAGTTCACGGAGAACTGACGTTTCTGACGTGTTGTCTTCCTTTCCAAAAGCATCTCCATCGGCCCGGCCAAGTCCTCTTTGACCCTCTCAGAGTGGCAGTCACGATGGCTCATGCTTCCTGCACACTTACCAGCACGTGGTTCCCACCACGGTCCCAAGAGCTTGCTGTGAGCCGACTGGCTTCACACGGGGCAGCACTCTGTGTGGAAAGTACCAGCACCTCCCCTTCACAGAGAGGAGTGACAGCACGAGAGCTGGGTTGATGTTTTCCTCATGGAAGTCCTGTGTCCATTCTCCTGGGATTCTATGATTTCACTGCAAGTGTGAGTGAGAGGGCTTTTAGGACATCGATTGCAAGGACATGCTCTTTTGACCTGGTCATCTGGTGAAGAATGTAAACACATTCCAAATGTTCCACAACCACATGTCTGGAATACGTTCCACTTTGTAAGGTGTAGTATTCCTTTAATGTTCTGCTGCATTTTTAAAAATATATTGTTATTGATTTCAGAGAGGAAGGGAGAGGGAAAAAGAGCTTGAAACATCAATGATGAGAGAGAATCATTGATCGGCTGCCTCCTAAACCACCCCCATCCCTCCTCAGGGATCGAGCCCACAACCCGGGCATGTGCCCTTGACCAGAATCAAACTTGGGCCAATGCTCTATCCACTGAGCCAAACCATCTAGAGCTGTTTAGCTGTATTTTGTGTACAATGCTTTACTTAAGGTTTGTGCATTAGTGCTCAGGAAAGCTATTTCCTGCTGCCTTAACAGGTGATATTGGGTTCATATCACCAGAAATGACTGTGAGGCCTTCATGCCTTCTGTTCACTCTCACAACATAAATAGCACCAGACGAGTCAGAGCAGGAAGGTCTTTAAAATCAATCTATTATGTGCCCTGTAACTGGGCTCTTTTTTGCTTGCTGTTGTTTTTGGAATAGCTTTCACAACATAAAATAGTACTAGTCACAAGACTGTGATCTGAGAGATACTGAACCAATAAGACGGAACTGAGAGTTCAAAACTCTCTCAGGATGAGTGGCTTTAGGACAACAAAGATGGCATTTCATTTTAAAGGGAAAAATGGTGTGGGGACAGGAACAAAGCCATTTGAAAACAATCTCTATCTTAATCTACACAAAGATAAATCTCAGATGATTTGAAATTTATATGAGAAAGTCAAGCTATTAAAGTTCTAGATGAAAAATATTGGGTCTAGTCAAACCTTGGTCCTCAAACCAGGTTGTTTATAGAAATAATGTCTCAAGTTGTGGAATTTCAGTTCTCTACCTCATAACCCTTTCTTGCTGATACAACAGCATGACAAAAAGTGTCCCTCAGGCCACAAAAAAAGGAGAGGATGTGAGTCAGTTTACCACTAAACCTTGTTTGTTATCTCAGGAAATTGTGCCATGAATATTTTTTAGGGGAGATGTGTGTGTGTGTGTGTGTGTGTGTGTGTGTGTGTGTGCTGGGATGAGAGCGGACCCCCAGGTGCAGACCGAGACCCAGGGCAGCCCTTCCCCACGCCCCCCTCGTGCTTTGGTCTGGTGTCAGTTGCGGTAAATACACATCACCTAGAATTTAGCATTTAGCCTTTTTCATTTTAACCAATTTTAGGTGCACAGCTCTGTGGCACTGAGTCCCTTCTCTGCTCCACAGCCTTCTCCACTCCATCCAGAGCTCCTTCATCTCCCCAACCTGCACTGGTCATTGGCGGTCTCAGGCATAGAAGGCTGTCCAGGCAGGACCTCTGTTCCTGTGGTACCAGGTGAACCCCAACGGCAAAGGAGCCTGGGAAGAGGATGTGGAGACCCCTCAAACCAGCAGGGAGCTCCCAGACATCTAGAGCAAGGGCTGCTCTGCCTCTGGGAGACAAAGGGCGGAAGGAAGGAAGTGCTTTCCAAGCAGCGGCCTGGTTAGCCAGGGCGACCTGCTGGCTGGGGGCCCCTCTGGCTTCCGCCCTAACGCCCCTCTGCCATTTCCTGACCTGGTTGGGCCCAGAAGGCCTTGAGGATTTCAGTAATTGTGCCCAGATACACCCCGAGGACTGTCTCAGTCTCACCAGGATGATTATAATTCTTTAGAACGTGTTAAGGATAAGTCCCACTTCACTACTTTTCCTTCTCAGATTTCTAGGTGTACCGCAATTTCACTCACTTAAGGAAATGTAGAATCAGCTGAGCACATTTGAAAGAAAAAATCATTGGGATGAAGGCGTCATTTCATTTCTCCATCAGTTCACGGAGAACTGACGTTTCTGACGTGTTGTCTTCCTTTCCAAAAGCATCTCCATCGGCCCGGCCAAGTCCTCTTTGACCCTCTCAGAGTGGCAGTCACGATGGCTCATGCTTCCTGCACACTTACCAGCACGTGGTTCCCACCACGGTCCCAAGAGCTTGCTGTGAGCCGACTGGCTTCACACGGGGCAGCACTCTGTGTGGAAAGTACCAGCACCTCCCCTTCACAGAGAGGAGTGACAGCACGAGAGCTGGGTTGATGTTTTCCTCATGGAAGTCCTGTGTCCATTCTCCTGGGATTCTATGATTTCACTGGAAGTGTGAGTGAGAGGGCTTTTAGGACATCGATTGCAAGGACATGCTCTTTTGACCTGGTCATCTGGTGAAGAATGTAAACACATTCCAAATGTTCCACAACCACATGTCTGGAATACGTTCCACTTTGTAAGGTGTAGTATTCCTTTAATGTTCTGCTGCATTTTTAAAAATATATTGTTATTGATTTCAGAGAGGAAGGGAGAGGGAAAAAGAGCTTGAAACATCAATGATGAGAGAGAATCATTGATCGGCTGCCTCCTAAACCACCCCCATCCCTCCTCAGGGATCGAGCCCACAACCCGGGCATGTGCCCTTGACCAGAATCAAACTTGGGCCAATGCTCTATCCACTGAGCCAAACCATCTAGAGCTGTTTAGCTGTATTTTGTGTACAATGCTTTACTTAAGGTTTGTGCATTAGTGCTCAGGAAAGCTATTTCCTGCTGCCTTAACAGGTGATATTGGGTTCATATCACCAGAAATGACTGTGAGGCCTTCATGCCTTCTGTTCACTCTCACAACATAAATAGCACCAGACGAGTCAGAGCAGGAAGGTCTTTAAAATCAATCTATTATGTGCCCTGTAACTGGGCTCTTTTTTGCTTGCTGTTGTTTTTGGAATAGCTTTCACAACATAAAATAGTACTAGTCACAAGACTGTGATCTGAGAGATACTGAACCAATAAGACGGAACTGAGAGTTCAAAACTCTCTCAGGATGAGTGGCTTTAGGACAACAAAGATGGCATTTCATTTTAAAGGGAAAAATGGTGTGGGGACAGGAACAAAGCCATTTGAAAACAATCTCTATCTTAATCTACACAAAGATAAATCTCAGATGATTTGAAATTTATATGAGAAAGTCAAGCTATTAAAGTTCTAGATGAAAAATATTGGGTCTAGTCAAACCTTGGTCCTCAAACCAGGTTGTTTATAGAAATAATGTCTCAAGTTGTGGAATTTCAGTTCTCTACCTCATAACCCTTTCTTGCTGATACAACAGCATGACAAAAAGTGTCCCTCAGGCCACAAAAAAAGGAGAGGATGTGAGTCAGTTTACCACTAAACCTTGTTTGTTATCTCAGGAAATTGTGCCATGAATATTTTTTAGGGGAGATGTGTGTGTGTGTGTGTGTGTGTGTGTGTGTGTGGAAGGGGGCGTTGCTTTTGTTGCTGATGAAATGGACAATTAGCACCATTTTAAAACATAAAGAGGCATCAAGAGTGCTACTGTTGCTAAGGGTGTGAAAGAAGCAATGACCACAGGCAGTTGAAGAGGCAGGAAAACTGGCTGATTTGGGTGAAGGAAAAGCAGTTCGCCCGTGGCAGCATTTCCAGGCAGTGACATGTGACCGAGTGAAGATGCCACAGGCTGCCCTGAAAGACACACCTGGACCAGTGCTGAAGGGGGTGGTTTGATAAATGTAAGAAAAGAAGTGTTTGTTCATAGGTTAAACGGTGCGTTAGACATGTACCATATATAAGAAAGGTTAAAATGGAATATTTGGGAGTCTGGAATGAGTTAATTCAATTTACATTATTTGTAATGGTAAAATATGATTCAGTTTTCAAACAAATCACTTCTTGAACAGCCTTCCAGAATGAATGAAGTTTGAGAACCAAGGTTCTACTGTAAATCATTTTCTAATTTTTCTTTGGAAATCAAGTAAATTTGATTCATCAGAATCTGAATGGCAAGTGTGTCCAAAAACTAAAAGATAACTGTGAAACTTGAGAAAAAAGCATTAACAACAAATACGAGACAATAGGTGATGTCCTAGTTATATAAGGTTCTTCAAATTCACTTAAGGAAACCAGCAACCAAATAGAAAAAAATGGGCCAAGGAAACACAGAAACTTCCTCAAAAGAAAGACAGATGGCTCTAAAATTATGAAATGATGCTCAACCGCACTAAAATAAAAAAACTCATGAAAATTAAATTTTATCCTATCATATCATAGATTACTCAAAAGTTTGACAATAGCCAGTGATGGTAAAAGTGTTCAGCAATGACTTTTCTCACAGACTTTTGATGTACATAAATTTAAATATATATAATTTTTTACCCAAAATTTTTACTTCCAGGAAAAAGTACTAAGAAAATAACTGCATATTTGTGCAAAAATCCATCATAAGTGGTCCAAGGCACTTATTATATATCATTGTTTATATTCACAAAAAATTTGGAACTACCTTAAATATTTATCAATAAGGATTTAGCTAAATAAACCATGGTGCTCTTATATAATTTATTTTTATTAAGTCATTAAAAATGACCAAAAGGTTCATCTCTATTGACATGGGAAGTTGTCCACAACATATGGTTCAGTGAATTAGACAATTTATAAAAGTTACAAAACAATGCCTATACTATGATTTTATGTATACAATGGTGCTGGTGGTTTGTGATTTTTGTTTTTGTGGGTTTTTTTTAGTATCAGGTAAGGGTAGGGTCTGGATCAGGATGGTGTAGAGAGAATTATAGGACCCCGACCAGACTATCTATAGTGCTTATATCTTGGTTTGGGGGTTTCAAGTACTTTTAACTTTCTTTTTATTCATTTCAATACTGGTTGATTTTGTTTTTATATCAAGCAAGTTTTAAAAGCAGAAATAAAAAGTTTAATTTTAAAGAATAATATATTTACTTTTCTTCCCTTTCCCCCCCAAGAATAGTCAGTCCATTCCCTTTCTATGTCCCTGATTCATTATAATCACCAGTTCATTCTGTACATCAGATTATTTATTCACTTGGTTCTTAGATTCACTTGTTGATAGATGCATGTTTGTTGTTCACAATTTGTATCTTTACCTTTTTCTTCTTCCTCTTCTTAAAGGATACCTTTCAGCATTTCGTATAATACTGGTTTAGTGGTGATGAACTCCTTTAGCTTTTCCTTATCTGTGAAGCTCTTTATCTGACCTTCAATTCTGAATGATAGCTTTGCTGGATAAAGTATTCTTGGTTGTAGGTTCTTGGTATTCAGCACTTTGAATATTTCTTGCCATTCCCTTCTGGCCTGCAAAGTTTCTGTTGAGAAATCAGCTGACAGTCGTATGGGTATTCCCTTGTAGGTAATTGAGTCTCTTTCTCTTGCTGCTTTTAAGATTCTCTCTTTGTCTTTTGCTCTTGGCATTTTAATTATGATGTGTCTTGGTGTGGTCCTCTTTGGATTCCTTTTGTTTGGGGTTCTCTGCGCTTCTTGGACCTGTAAGTCCATTTCTTTCACCAGGTGGGGGAAGTTTTCTGCCATTATTTCTTCAAATAGGTTTTCAATATCTTGCTGTCTCTCATCTTCTGGCACCCCAATTATTCTGATGTTTGTACGCTTGAAGCTGTCCCAGAGGCTCCTTACACTATCTTCGTATTTTCGGATTCTTTTTTCATTTTGCTTTTCCGGTTGGGTGTTTTTTGCTTCTTCGCATTTCAAATCTTTGGCTTGATTCTTGCGCTCCTCTGGTCTGCTATTGGGTGTCTGTATAATATTCTTTATTTCAGTCCGTGTATGCTTAATTTCTAGTTGGTTCTTTATCATAGCATCGAGGGTCTCATTAGTTTTCGTGACTCTCTCCTCAAGTTTATTGACAGCTTCTAGCACATTTTTGCAAGCCCTCAAAATTGCGATTTTTAGCTCTATATCCTCCATTTCTGTCATGTTTTTTTGTCTCCGCATTTTTTATGCTTTCTTGGTGCACCCCCTAGTGGTCTTTGTGCGCAGTCTTGTTCTCGTTGAGCCTTGATTGTTGTAGTTAATACTAGAGGGATTTGACCACCAGGCCGACTGGCTGTGAGAATCAGCTGTGTCTGCTGCAGTGGGAAAACTTCTGTCCTCTGGGGGGGCGCTAATCTAGCCTTTGCCTGCGGCGATCCGGCAAATGGCTCTGCGCAGGGCTTGGGCGGGGCGGGCTCAACAGGGCGGGCGGAGGGAGCCGTTATGGTGCCCTCAGTCCTGTTCCCAGAGGCTCTGCTTCTCAGAACCCCCGGAACCGCTGCAAACCTCGGAGGGAAAGCTGCCTTCCAACTGATGCCAGACACTCCCGCTTCTCCCGTTTGGGTCCGAGTCCCCAGCGATTCGCCCGTATCTGGAGCTCAGAGTCTGAGACTCCCCCCTGACCGAAAACGACAACCGCGCTCTCAGCCACCAGCCCGCTTTGCGCGCGCACCTCCGCACCTGAGTTTTTTCCACACTGCGCCTCCTCTGAGCCTCGGTGTGCTGTTATTTTTCCTTCTAGTTGAAGAGTCTCTCCTCAGCCAGCCTTCCTGTGGTTCTGGGTGATGTCCGTTCCATCTTTTAGTTGTATTTTTGAAGTGGTTGTTTGCGGCAGCAGTCTCCGGTGTTTACCTATGCCGCCATCTTGGTGGAGTCATATTTACTTTTCAAAGATTTAATTCTAAAATCCTATATATGCCCACCGGCATGGCTCAGTGGTTGAGCATCTACCAATGAACCGGGAGGTCATGGGTTCAATTCCCGGTCAGGGCACAAGCCCGGGTTTTGGGCTCGATCCCCAGTAGGGGGTGTGCAGGAGGCAGCCAATCAATGATTCTCTCTCATCATTGAATTTTTTATTTCTTGCTCCCTTTCCCTCTCTGAAATCAATACAAATATATAAAAAAATAAAATAAAATCATATATGTTTAGGTTATTTGAATTTCAAATGTGATTTAAATTCTTGAAATTTTAGGAAAATTTAAATTGATATGCATGCGTATGTGTGTGTGTGTGTGCGCGCGCGCGTACAGATATTAAAAGGGAAATATTTAATTAGTAAATTTGATGAAATTATTTTAGTAAAATTTAACCAACTTTGGAGAATTCTGGAAATTTTTAAACCATGGGTGACTGTGACTTTAAAAATGTGCCCATTTTTTTGTTTTTCTAAGTCAGGGGTTAATAAATTAGGAGCCTTGGGCTATATTCAGTCTGCTACCTGTGAACTGAAAATGGTTGTTACATTTTTAAATGGCTGAAAAAATTAAAAGAATATTTCATGACAAGTAAAATGATAGGAAATTCAAATTTCAGTGTCCATCAATAAATTTTTGAATTAGATTAATAAAAATTTTTTTCTCTCTCTCTCTTTGTCTCTCTCTCTCCCTCTTTTTGGTTCTAGAAGTACCTATATAATATTCTTGATTTTTCATTTTGGCCCCCAAGCCCCAAAATATATATCATCTGGCTCTTTACAGAAAAGAGGACCCGCAGCCAGACATGCAAGTCACCTTCGCGTGCAGCAGCCTCCCCGTCTCTCCTTGCTGGCTGAGGATGGCTGTAGGGAAAGGAGAGGTAGCGGATGTTTTTGGCACCGGCCTGTAGGGAACAAGCAGAAATAAAAGCAGAGTTAGCTACTGCGATTGGAAGTTCCACGTGGCAAACAAAGTGAAGGACACAGACTTATGCTGTGGCAGCTTTCTTGGATCATTGGCTTTCAGTTATTTTTGTCTAAAAAACCCAGAATGCTTCAGCCTTTAATATGCTGTATATTTGCTTTCCTTGTCATGATAAAATAGACCATTACAAATCTCTCAAAGTTATTCCCACAGCCTCACTGAGATTAGGGTGGAGAGGAGGGTCTACCCCAGACGCAACTGCATCCATTGGTCGCTTTGATAGGGCCTCAAATAGAATAGCTCAGATGCACAGCGGGTGACATGGAAATAAGGTCCACGTGTCTTGGCTAAAACAACTTCTTCGCGGGAGAGGTAAGCTTCCTAGAGCCAGGGGCGCTGGTTCCCGGAGGTGCAGGCTCCTTCAGTCCTGGCCGCCATGGAGTCCGGTCCAGACTCAGGACACAGCGTGCGCTGCAGTCACTTACCCCTCCCGGAGGAGAGAGCCCTTGGTTCCTAAGGTCCTGGACTCCCAGAGGGATACCTGAGCATGTGTCCTGCCCCCACTGCCTTTGCATCTCTCTGCCAACAAGGCAGTGGTTTTGTTTGTTTAAGTGTCAGCGGTAGTCACCCAGGGGCCCGTCCTGGGATGAGCCAGCTCTCAGGTGTGTCCACCTTACAGGCCACCCCTTACCGGCTTTCCCCATGGCAGGCTGCGGCCTTTCCTCATACTCTCGCGTAAGGTGTTCTGGCGGCGGATCAGGATCTCTTTAGCCTGCTTCTCAACTGTTCGGGATTTGAGGTTGTATTTGTTATAGGACGGTGTCTGCAGAAAGAGGAACATCAAATACGAAAGGAATCTCCAGTTTAACTGTCAACCTCAGGAGGCTATAAAAATATCACAAATTGAGACTACTAGAGCAAGAAGACACCATGCAAGCCGTCTGAGCATTTTCCTCAATTACAGGGGAGCAGGCTGTGGCCCCCAAAAGAAAAATTTGTGACGGAGGCCACCCCTATTGGGACTCCTGTGGTTGGAGTGGTGCCTCCTGGCTCACAGAGCGGTGCTCTCCACCTGTCCTGTCCCTCTGTTACCCTTGCAGGTACCCCCAATACTCACAGACTTGTGCTGCCCCATATACACACTTTCTTTCCTAGTGTTTTTTATACTAGGCCAGTGGTTACTGAATTTAATGAATCAGGAAAATGTCAGAACTATGTTGGGAATTTCTATAAGGTTGCTATTTTTTAATTTTGCCAACTAAAGATACATTTAAAAAATCAACCAAATACATCATCTTAGATAAAGAAACAGATCCAGAGACAGAGAAGCATCAACCAGACCATCAAACCTCAGAGGGAAGGCAGGGGAGGGTAGGGGTAAGGGGGAGAGATCAACCAAAGGACTTGTATGCATGCATATAAGCCTAACCAATGGACACAGACACCAGGGGGGAGTGAGGGCATGAGCGGGGGTGGGGTGGGGGGGTCATTGGGGGAGATGAGGACACATATGTAATATCTTAATCAATAAAGAAAATAAAAAAAGAATAGTCCTTCAAATTGAATCAATTTAGCTTTATGAAAAATTACTTCCTTGTCCTTATCAAGGCCAGTAAAAACCTCTGTTGAACCATAGACCAACATCAGTCCTCAGATGTTTACAAAGTGCTTAACTGGAACTTCTCTCCTTTCTTTTCACTCAAAGTTACCAGTGAATATCCTGTTTCCTGTGGGTTAGTAGGTTTCTTAAATAATAGGATCAGGACTGAAGATGCGATCACTCTTGGCTAACCAATGCTTTAATAGAATATTCGATTTAATAGCAAAAGAGTAAATGTCTATGTGCCAGGTGCCATGATAGACATGAAACTTAAAAAAAATGGTTAAGTTAGAATTATGATCTTCAAAGGCTTCTAGTCTACTGGGGGAGTTATACAAATAAGTATATACTGTTATGTGCTCAGGTAAGTGAGAAGATGTTGGGGTGTGCAGGGAGTATGGAGGACAGGCAAAAGGCAATCAGTTGTCTAGTGTTTGTATTTTAGTGTATATACATCCAGTTAAGTATATTTGTGGCCTTTATCATCTATTAACTAAATCACAGTTAATTAAGTCTCATAAAATGGCAATTGTCTAAAAATAGTTTCATAAAAAAGGCATAGGTTGAGGGGGTGGGGTGGTCAAGGAAACAAAGGTGAATTAGGAAAGCCAGCTTTCTCTTTATGCTGATGGGAGAACTTTGACAGCCACTCTTGACAAATTAACCAATCTGACAAGAACTTGTCCAAAAATTTGCATTTTAAAGATAGTTTGAAATGTGGGTTTTTATCCACCATCACTAATGATGGACTTCAACCTAATTATCTATATTATAAAAACCCAGTGGCCCTAATGCCGTAACAACCAAAGACCGGTGGGGGTGGGTAGGGTGTGAGTGCGGCGGGGCGCGTGCAGGTGGGCGGGGCCATGTGATTTCACACCTGGGCTTCTAGTATTTTATATGTTGAGACATTAAAGAATGACATATAACACTATCATAAAATATTTTTAAAACTAGAGGCCCGGTGCACAAAAATTTGTGCACTCGGGGAGGTTGCTCAGCCCGGCCTGTGCCCTCTTGCAGTCTGGGACCCCTCAGGGGATCTCCACCTGCTGGCTTAGGCCCACTCCCCAGGGGATCAGGCCTAAGCTGGCAATCAGACATCCCTCTGGCAGCCTGGGAGACCTCGGGGGGATGTCCACTTGCCAGCGGGGAGCAGGCCTAAGCTGCAGTTGGACATCCTTAGCGCTGCTGAGGAGGTGGGAGAGGCTCCCACCACCACC
>NW_005354228.1:223386-232513 GCF_000412655.1 Myotis brandtii | reverse complement strand
GGGTTTTCCTACACCTTGATTTGAGAGAAGGTTGTTCTTTAACAAAAATTCGAACACTTTTTTCTATTTTGCCTCATATCACATCACTCATGTGCTTGTCCAGTTTCCCTGTCTGCAGGGAGCATAGGAGGTCCTATGCATATAATGTATATTTAAGTTTTTTTCTTTCCTTCCTCCTTTTCTGACTTTTAATGAGGAGTTGGTGACTGTTTAAAACCTGTATTTCCCGCTGAAACCTGAGCTCTATGGGATAAAGATGTGCATGATAGATGTGCATATCATTGCTGAAGAGAACTTAAGCTAAATAAATTGAAACTATATCCTTTGAAAGTATATTGAGGAGTGACATCAGAGGAATGGCCGTGTGAGAGATCTCCCTGGCCTCTCCCCCTGAAATTTCAACAATGTAACCAACTATAATTCAACAAAGAAGTCCCAACTCAATACAGAGGCATGCCGGAGAGACCCACACACTGAACCATCTAAGGTGGGCAACTGGGAATAAACATGGAGATGAGAAGGGAGGAAAGCACAGATGGTCCACAGACGAGCCCTATAGCCAGGAGCTCTTGGCTGGGCCTGGAGAGGGGAGGAAGCCAGCAGTAGCAGGCACTTCCTTCAGATGGGAGGAACTGACAGCTGTGGGGAGAGGGGGCAGTGCAGCAGGGCAAGTGAAGGGAACAGTTTTTCAACCAGCAGACATCTGACAGAGCACCTAGAGTGTTCACCTCAGGTGACTGGGGAGGCTGAGCCACTGGGCCCTATAGGACACCTACTACACAAGGCCATTCTATCAACTCAAGGAAACTTAGCAGCTCTACCCAATACATAGAAACAAATGCAGGGAAGCAGCCAAAATGCAGAGACAAAGAAACATGTCACAAATGAAAGAAATGGAGGAAAGCAAACTACTGGATATAGACTTCTAAACCACAGTTATATGGTTACTCTAGAATCTTCTAGAAACTTCCAAGGGACTTAGTGAGACTTTCAAGGATCTTAGTGAGAATGCAAAAAAAAAAAAAATGGAAAAGGACCAGTCAGAAATTAAGCATACACTGACTGAAATTAAGAATAATATACAGGGATTCAACAGTAGACTAGAGGATCCCGAGAATCAAATCAACGATTTGAAATATGTGGAAGCAAAAAACACCAAACCAGAAGAGCAAAAAGAAAAAAGAATCCAAAAATATGAAGATAGTGTAAGGAGCCTCTGGGACAACTTCAAGTGTACCAATGTTCGAGTTATGGGAGTGCCAGAAGAGAGAGAGAGAGAGAGAGAGAGAGAGAGAGATTGAAAACCTATTTGAAGAAATAATGCCAGAAAACTTTCCCTACCTGGTGAAAGAAATAGACTTATAAGTCCAGGAAGTGCAGAGAACCCCAAACAATAGGAATCCAAAGAGGACCACACCAAGACACATCATAATTAAAATGCCAAGGGCAAAAGACAAAGAGAGAATCTTAAAAGCAGCAAGAGAAAAACAGTTACCTACAAGGGAGTACCCATACGACTGTCAGCTGATTTCTCAACAGAAACTCTGCAGGCCAGAAGGGAGTGGCAAGAAATATTCAAAGTGATGAATAGCAAGGACCTACAACCAACAAAGCTATCATTTAGAATTGAAGGTCAGATAAAGAGCTTCACAGACAAGAAAAAGCTAAAGGAGCTCATCACCACCAAACCAGTATTATATGAAATGCTGAAGGGTATTCTTTAAGAAGAGAAAGAAGAAGATAAAAAATATGAACAACAAAATGCCACCAAATACATATCTATCAACAATTGAATCTAAAAATCAAACAAATAAGAAATCTAATGAACAGAATAAACTGGTGAATAAAATAGGCATGGAAATGAAACAGAGTGAGATTCTCAGAGGGAAGTGGGGTGGAGGGGGTAGGAAGAGATTAATCAAAGCCCTTATATGCATGTATGCATTACCTATGGACACAGACAATAGGGTGGTGAAGGCCTGGGGCAGGGCAGGGATCGGGTGGAGGGGAGCTATGAGGGGAAGAAAGAGAGACATCTGTAATAATCTCAACAATAAAGATTTTTAAAAAATCCTTAATACATCAATAATTGCCCTAAATGTAAATGGTTTTAATTCACCAATAAAGAGGCAGAGTAGCAGAGTGAATCAAAACCAAACCCAACTATATGCTCCTACAAGACAAACATCTAAGATGCAAAGACAAAGTTAGATTCAAAGTAAAGGGGTGGAAAATTATTCTCCAAGCAGATAACATCCAAGGAAAGGCGATGTAGCCATATTTATATCTGATGAAGTAGATTTCAAGAGAGCAAAAATAACAGCAGACAAAGATGGGCATTTTATAATGATAAAGGGGACACTTCATCAAGAAAATATAATGCTTCTTAATATATATGCACCCAACCAGGGAGCACCATAATATATAAAACAGCTACTCACAGAACTAAAGGGACAATCAAAGCAAATTATAGTTGGGGACCTTAATGCTCCATTGATAGCTTTAGACAGATCAACCAAAC
Organism: Myotis brandtii; assembly: GCF_000412655.1. NCBI lineage: Eukaryota > Metazoa > Chordata > Mammalia > Chiroptera > Vespertilionidae > Myotis > Myotis brandtii. Next base: position 229,992 of record NW_005354228.1, on the reverse strand, counting down.
AGAAAATCAATAAAGAAATATCAGCTTTAAATGAAACACTAGACCAAATAGACATGATTGACATTAACAGAACATTTCATCCCAGAACATCAGATTATCCATTCTTTTCCAGGGCACATGGAACATTATCAAGGATAAACCATATATTGAGTCACAAAACTAGCACAAATTCAAGAAGATTGAAATGATACCAAGCATATTCTCTGATCACAATGCCTTGAAATTAGAAATCAACTGCAAAAAGGAAATAAGAAACCCACAAATATGTGGAGATTAAACAATGTACTACTAAAAACTGACTGAGTCAAAGAAGAAATAAAAGATGAGATCAAAAGATATATAGAGACAAATGAAAATGACAAAACAACATATCAAAACCTCTGGGATGCAGCAAAAGCAGTGATAAGAGGGAACTTTATATCATTACAGACCTATCTCAAGAAACAAGAGAAATCCCAGATAAACAACCTAACATCACATATTAAAGAATTAGAAAAAGAAGAACAAAAGCAACTCAAAGTTAGCAGAAGAAAAAAAATAATAAAATAGAGCAAAATTGAGTGAAATAGAGAAAAAAGGTCATACAAAAAATTAATAAAACAAAGAGCTGGTTCTTTGAAAAGATTAAAAAAATTGGCAAAACCCTGGCTGGACTCACGAAGGAAAAAAGGGAAAAGACCCATATAAACAAAATCAGAAATGAGAGAGAAGTCACCACAGACATCACAGACATAAAAAGATCATACTAGAACATTATGAAAGACTATATGTCACCAAATTCAATAACCTAGAAGAAATGGTAAGGTCCTAGAAATATATAACTTTCCTAGACTAAATCATGAAGAACTGGAAAATCTATGTAGACTGAGCAGCAGATGGCTTCACCAGTGAATTCTACCAAACTTTCAAAGAACATTTAAAACCCATCCTTCTCAGACTCTTTGAAAAATTGAATAAGAAGCAATACTTCCTAACACATTTTATGAGGTTAACATAACCCTGATACCAGATCCTGGCCAGGATAACACACACACAAAAAACTACAGACAAATATATCTGATGAACACAGATGCAAAAGTCCTAAGTAAAATACTAGCAAATAGAATATAACAGTGTATCAAAAAATAATACATCACAATCAAGTGAGATTCATTCCAGGGGCACAAGGATGGTTCAACATACACAAATCAATCAATGTAATACATCACATTAACAAAGAAAGAGTAAAATCATATGATTTTATCAATAGATGCAGAAAAAGCATTTGATAAGATACAACATCCATTTATGATTAAAACAACCAATAAAATAGAAATAGAAGGAAAATACTTCAATGTAATAAAGACCATATAATCCTCAGCTAATATCATACTCAATGGTGAAAAACTGAAAGCTTTTCCTCTAAGATCAGGAACAAAACAATTTTGTCCACTCTCAACACTCTTATTTAGCATAGTGCTGGAAGTCCTAGCCAGAGCAATGAGGCAAGGTAAATAAATAAAAGTTATCCAAATTGGGAAGAAAGAAGTAAAACTGTCACTTTTTGCAGATGACATGATTCTATATATAGAAAACCCTAAAGAATCCACCAAACAACTATTAGAAACAATAAACAGATACAGTAAAGTTGCAGGATACAAAATCAATGTAAAAGAATCCATTGCTGCAGTACAACCAGCCTATGCTACAAGGTGCGCAATGACTGTTTGGTATTTTGATGCAGATAAGAGAGCCTGAGCTAAAGTAAAATATCAAACAGGTGAAAAAGGTGTGAGGGTTCTGATTTGATCAGTAAAGACATCTTATAGAGAGACTTTGATCCAGCAATACCCTCCTTCACCTCCAATGACTGTTGACGCTGTTTGTTAACTTGTGACTACAAATAAATGGGATAAAGAAAAATAGACAACCAGTTGGCATAATAAGGAAAAAACAGAAACAACCTTTTTGTGTTGCATCAGAAAGAAGATTTGACCGTGTGGCTTTGTACTGCATGACTGACTCCAAACCTGTGATTGCTTATGGAAGAATATAAGCTACCAGCTGAGAATGGTCTCTCCCCTGGACATGATAAGTGCCCTAGGTAGCATTGTTTCATTCTTACATTTTGTCAGATCTGCCATCTAGCTGAGTTCATTTAATCTCTCCCTTTTTTATATAGTCAAGTTTGAATTCGAAGTAATTTTTGTAAAATCAGGTACAATTTATCAAAACCTAATTGAAAAAAAATTACAGCATTGTCCCCCAAAATAGCATCAATCTATTTTTGTAAACCTCTTCGTACTATTAAATTTTGCCCTAAAAAAAGGTCCATTGCCTTTTTGTATGCTAACAACAAAACTTCAGAAAAAGAAATGAAAAAATAATTCCTTTTGCAATTGCAACCAAAAGAATAAAATACCTAGGAATAAACTTAACAAAGAACATGAAAGGCCTATACACTGAAAATTACAAAGCATTATTAAAAGAGATTGAAAAAGACACAACAAAATGGAAAAATATTCTGTGTTCATTGATTGGAAGAATCAACATAGTTAAAATGGTCATATTACCCAAAGCAATATACAGATTTAATTCAATCTCCATCAAAATCCCAATGTCATTTTTTAAAGAAATAGAATAAGAAATTATCAGATTTGTATGGAACCACAAAAGACCCCGAATAGCCAATTCAATCCTGAGAAAAAAGTACGAAGCTGGAGGTATCAAATTACAATATTACAGAGCTACAATAATCAAAACAGCACAGTATTGGCAGGGAAACAGACACATAGATCAATGGAACAGAATAGAGAGCCAGGCTATAAAACCACATGCATATGGACAGATAATTTTTGATAAAGGAGCCGGAAGCACACAATGGAGTAAAGATCGTCTCTTCAATAAATGGTGCTGGGGAAACTGGAAGGCCACATGCAAATGAATGAAGCTGGACTACAGTTTGTCCCCATGTACAAAAATTAATTCAAAATGGATCAAAGACCTAAATATAAGACCCAAAACAATAAGTTACATAGAAGAAAATATAGGTACCAACCTTTTGGATCTTGGTCACAGAGAACATTTTATGAACTTGACCTCAAAGGCAAGGGAAGTAAAGGCAAAACTAAATGAATGGGACTATATCAAACTCAAAAGCTTCTGCACAGTAAAAGAAACTGACAACAAAACACAGAGGCAGCCACCAGATGGGAGATGATATTTGCAGACAGTAGCTCCGACAAAGGTTTAATTTCCAGAATATATAAAGAACTCATAAAACTCAACACCAAACAAACAACCCAATCAAAAAGTGGGCAGAGGTCATGAAAATACCATACACCTCTCCAAGAAGATATATGAACAGCCAATAGATATTTGAAAAGATGTTCAATCTCACTGGCCATTAGGGAAATGCAAATCAAAACTACATTGAGATACCACCTCACACTGTTAGAGTGCCCTTATCAAGATAAGCAATGACAAGTGTTGGAGAGGCTGTGGAAAAGGGGACCTTCATTCACTGCTGATGGGAATGTAGATGGTACAGCCACTATGGAAAACAGGCTGGTAATTCCTCAAAAAATTAAGAATTTGACCCAGCAATCCCACTCCTGGGTATACACCTGAACACCTCAAAACCATGCATTCACAAAGATATATGCACCCCTGTGTTCACTGCAGCATTATTCACGGTGGCCAATACATGCAAAACACCAAAATGTCTTGCGATAGAGGACATGGTCCATATACACAATGGAGTACTACTCAGCCATAAGAAAGGATGAAATAGCACCATTTGCAACAACATGGATGGGCCTTGAGAACACTATGCTGAATGAAATAAGGCAATCAGAAAAAGCTAAGAACCATATGATTTCACTCATATGTGGGATATAAACCTGAAACTCATGAATACAAACAGCAGAGTGGTGGTCGCCAGAGGGAAGGGGGTTGGGGGGTGAAGGGAGTCCTAATATATGGTGATGGAGGATCCAAGGTGGTGGCCGACAGGACAGCAGTGAGGAAGAGAGTGTGAGTGAGGGAGGGAGCGAGAGGGGAGTGTGTGGACATGTGGGGCGTGTGTGTGTGTGAGTGAGGGACAGCTATACTCCACAGGACTGTCAGGGGCTGGTGGACCAGGCTCCCCTAGCTGGGCATCCTCTACTGCTGCTGAAATCTCTCCTGGAACAGCTGGCTCTGCCACAGAGACCGCGCCATCTTGAAGGGGAGAGTGGCTGTGACTGGAAGCCCAGCCTCACCTCCACCCGGGGAGACCTGGGACACCACCTGGGACCCTACAGCCACACCAGCCAGGGACCAGCTGCCTCTGCTGTGAACCCACGAACACCAAGACTTCTTCAGCCTCCCTGGCCACAGGCTCCTAAAAAGTTTGTCCAGAGGGAGACAAAATGGTGGCTGAATAGATGGACGGGTCTGGTGCCTTCTCAAGGAGCAGGGGGGGCGGGGGGAGACAAAATGGCAGCCAAATATGCGGTCGGGTTCTGAGCCTTCTGATAGAGCAGATAGAAGAAACAGCTGAATCGAATAACATCCACCCATAATTGGCAAATTAAACACAGCTGGAGAGACAATCCATGAACAGAAAGGTCAGAGGTCACCTAGAGAGCAGTGGGCCTGGGGATCTGAGCTGGAGGGAGAAACGTGGGCAGCCTGGACTGCGCTGCACCAAATCTGCATCCCTTGGGGACAGGGCAGTGCTTGACTGTGGAAGGGGGTCCACAGGGCTGCTGGCAGCCGGGGACTCTAGACCTAAGCCCACAGTTGTGGGAGGCTGTGCCCAAAACAGCAGCCTGAAGTTCTGCACCGGCCACGCAGTGCTGGAGGGAGAGAGATGGGCAGCGATGTGGTTGCTCTGTCTTTATATTTTCCTTGCTTTTACTCACTAAACCCAGTGCATAGGGTCTTTCAATTACAAACACTCACCAAGGCTGCGGTGCAGGGAAGGTGGTTTTGTGGAAGCTGGGGAGCAAAATAGGGAGAGATGATCAGGAAGCCAGCTCTGGAACAGTCTGTCCCTCCAACCCTGAACAGACAGTTTGCTCCTAAAGATCAGGCCCCTTCTAGCAGCACAGCCGCACCCAGCCTTGAGCTCAGCAGGGAAACAAAGATTCTAAATAATGGGATGAGGGGCCATTTGGTCCCGGAAACTAATACAGAAACACCGCCACCTAGAGGCCATGTCAGAAATAGATGCTTGTGTAAATACGACTGGAAGGCAGAAAAACAAAGTGGGTAGATTGATCCCACCTGCCTGAAACCAAGGTTGTGGCATCTGACAAAGAGGAACAGTGGTTTGCTGGGAACTTCAACATGGTGCTGACTACTTAACAGGAAACAGAGACATGGCAGGCAGAACAGTAGAGAGGGGTCTTAAACCAGCCCTCATAGGACATAAAAACTCAGCTGAAGCAAACAAACTTCACTACTTCACATTTTATTTTTTATCTTTTACTTAAGAAACTAAAATTTTTTCTCTTTATTTTATTTTTAAAATTATTTTTATTAATTATTATTACTAGAGGCCCAGTGTACAAAAATTTGTGCACTCGGGAGGGTCCCTAAGCCTGGCCTGCACCATCTTGCAGTCCAGAGACTGCGGGGAGTGGGTCTAAGCCACAGTCCGGCCTCCCTTTGTGGGAGGCAATCAGCAGGCTGATTGGGGGATGGTGCCAGCCTTCGAGCAGCTGGCCCTGCCCCTGATCGCCCCACCTCCACAGCTGGTGGCCTCCCTCTGTGGTAGGCTACCTGTGGGCCTATTGCTGTCACCACCAGTGGCCTCCCTATGCCAGAGGCGACTGGCAGGGCGATTGGGGCACAGCGCCGGCTGGTGAGCGGCCGCCTGCCCCCTGATTGCTCCTCTGCCGCCGACGGTCACGGCTGCCCCCCCATCATTGTTCCCTCCCTCTGCCTGCTGGCACCTGCCTTGGCTGGCCTGGTGCTGCCCATTCATTGGCCCCACCCCCCACTGACCGGTTATTCTGCTGTTTGGTTGATTTGCATATTAGTCTTTTATTATGTAGGATTATTTTTTTAACCTTTCATTTTTTTTATTATCTTTTTTTGATTAGTGCTCTACATTCTATTTTTATTTTTTATCATTATTTTACTCTATCTCAGTTTTTCCTTTATGCCAATCCTTTCTTCCACACTTCTCCCTTTTTCATCCTGTTTCTCTCTGTTCCTGCTTTAATTTTTCTCTTTCTTTTTACTCCTTGTTATTAATTGATCTTCTTTATCTGCTTTATTGATGCATTACTATTGTAGTAGTCTCTGTTGGCTTACTCATATGTCTAATTTTCCCTCCCTTGCTCCAAGTCCATGCACACTTCTCTTTTCTCTTTCTTCGCTAGCCAATTTTTTTTGTTGTTGTTTGTTTGTTAGTATTTTTGCTTTTTTATTTTATGCTTTTGTTTTTCCTCTCCTCACTTATTCTCTTCTGCTACTAATAGCTTAATTAGTTTCACTCACCAAACTCAGGCCTATATGCTCTCTACTCGACTCTTTTCCAAAAATAGATGAATATATAGATAGATAGATTAAAGAAAGGGAAAATTTGTTTTGTTTTTTATTTTTATATAAATACATTTTCTTTTATATATATAT
>NW_005354228.1:219910-222532 GCF_000412655.1 Myotis brandtii | reverse complement strand
CCTACTGCCCTCCCTCCCCTGCAGGCCTGGTCCCCCCCAACTGCCCTCCCTCCCCTGCTGGCCTGGTTGCCCCCTAACTGCCCTCCCCTGCTGGCCTCATGGCCCACAACTGCCCTCCCCTGCTGGCCATCTTGTGGCAGCCATCTTGTGACGACATGGGGGCACCCATCTTGTGCGAGAGTATGACAATCATTTTGCATATTACCTCTTTATTATATAGGGTTATTATTATTATTTTAATTGAGTATTTTGTTTTTTACTTTACTTCTTATACACTCATTACCTTTCTACCTCCTCTATACTGAATCATGGCCATTCCCCCATTCATTCAATTCCTTTACCTTACCTTCTGGAAATAAGCTCTGCCTCTTCATATCAGCTTCCCTCCTTTTTTTCTAGGTGTTTATTGTTTGCATTTTTTGGATTAGTTATTGGTTTTGTGGAGTTTTCTCCCCATATATGTATATAGTTTTCCTCTTCTTTTTCTTTTCTCTCTTATCTTTTTTCCTTTTCTCAATATCATTTTTATGCTCTTTCTCTCCCCTAATTCTCTTTTCTCTGGTGGTCACCTTTATTTGGGGTTATTGGTATCGTAAATACATTCATGTTTTGTTCCCTGTGTCATGTCTTGTCAAGTTGTATTTTGTGCCTTTTGGTCAATGCAGTAGAGAGTGAGCCACATAACCAGACACCTTGAGAGGAACAAAAATGGGGAAGAAATAACCCCCATGTGAAAGAAAAGGAGGGATCACCAGAAAAGGAAGTAAATGAAATGGAGGCAAGGGATTTGTCAGAAAAAGAATTCAGAGCAGTGGTCATAAGGATGCTGAAAAGGATGGAAGACAAATTCAGCAACATGTGTAAGAATCAGGGGAAATGAAGAAGAACCAGGAAGAAATGAAGAATGACATAGCTGCAATAAAGAACACAATAGAAAGCATCAACAGTAGACTAGAAGAAGCTGAGTACCACATCAGTGAGCTAGAAGACAAAGTAGGAAAAAATACCCAAGAAGAGCAACAACTGGAAAAAAACTGAAAAAACAGCAGGAGAGACTAAGGGAGCTTTGGGATAACACAAAATGAAACAACATCTGCATAATAGGGGTGCCAGAAGGAGAGGAAACCGAGCAAGGAATAGAAAACCAGTTTAAAGAAATGACAGAAAACTTCCCTGATGTTGGGAAGAAAAAACTCACACAAGTCCAAGAAGCTCACAGAGTCCCAAACAAGATGAACCCCAAAATATCGACACCAAGACACATTATAATTAAATTGGCAAACAACAATGACAAAGTAAGAATCTTAAAGGCTGCCAGAGAGACAGAAAGTTACCTACAAGTGTTCTCCCATTACACTATCAACTGATTTCTCAACATAAACACATCAGGCCAGAAGGGAATGGAATGAAATATACAAAGTGATGCAAAACAAGGGACTGAATCCAAAACTACTATACCCAGCAAGTCTATCATTCAAAATTGAAGGTGAAATAAAGAGCTCCACAGACAAAAAGGGCTGAGGGAGTCTATTACCACCAAACCAGCAATGCAAGAAATGCTAAAGAGTCTGCTATAAAAATAAAAAATAGGAAGGGAAGAAGGAACACAGGCATAAGGAATAAAAATGGCAAAAAACAAGTACCTCTCAATATAACCTTAAATGTAAATGGATTAAATGCCCCAATCAAAAGACATAGGGTAGCTGAGTGGATAAGAAAACATGACCCATATATCTGCTGTCTACAGGAAACCCACCTCAGAACAAGCAACTCAGACTGATAATGGAGGGATGGAAAAAAATTTTTCAGGTGAATGGAAATGAAAAAAATCTGGGGTAGCAATACTTATATCTGAAAAATTAGACCTCAAAGTGAAGGCCATAACAAGAGATAAGGAAGGCCACTACATAATACTAAAGGGAGCAATTCAACAAGAGGATGTAACTCTGGTAAACATACATGCACCCAATACAGAAGCACCCAAATACATAAAGAAACTTCTGGAAGATATCAAGGGAGAGATCGATAGCAATACAGTCATAGTAGGGGACTTTAATGCCCCACTGAATCACTAGATAAATCCTCTAAACAAAAAATAAGCAAAGAAACATAAATCCTAAATGACTCACTAGATCAGAAGGAATTAATTGACATCTTCAGAACATTTCACTCTAAAGCTACACAATATACATTCTTCTCAAGTGCACATGGGACATTTTTAAATATAAACTGCGTATTGGGACACAGGCAAAGTTTCTTCAAATTCAAGAAGATAGAAATCATAACAAGCATCTTCTCAGATCACAATGGCATAAAATTAGAAATCAACAATGAAAAAATATCAAATACTTGGAGACTAAATAGCATGCTACTAAACAATGATTTGGTAACCAAAGAGATCAAAGAAGAAGTAAAAAGCATCCTGGTAACAAATGACAATGAAAACACAACAATCCAAAATCTATGGGACACAGTGAAAGCAGTCTTGAGAGGGAAGTTCATAGCTCTACAAGCCTACCTCAAAAAAAAAAAGAAGAAGAAGAAGAAGAAAAAAATGGTAATAAGTTATCTAACCTTACAACTCAAAGAATTAGAAAGAGAGCAATAAGAAAAGCCCAGAGT
>NW_005354228.1:197844-202260 GCF_000412655.1 Myotis brandtii | reverse complement strand
CCTACTGCCCTCCCTCCCCTGCAGGCCTGGTCCCCCCCAACTGCCCTCCCTCCCCTGCTGGCCTGGTTGCCCCCTAACTGCCCTCCCCTGCTGGCCTCATGGCCCACAACTGCCCTCCCCTGCTGGCCATCTTGTGGCAGCCATCTTGTGACGACATGGGGGCACCCATCTTGTGCGAGAGTATGACAATCATTTTGCATATTACCTCTTTATTATATAGGGTTATTATTATTATTTTAATTGAGTATTTTGTTTTTTACTTTACTTCTTATACACTCATTACCTTTCTACCTCCTCTATACTGAATCATGGCCATTCCCCCATTCATTCAATTCCTTTACCTTACCTTCTGGAAATAAGCTCTGCCTCTTCATATCAGCTTCCCTCCTTTTTTTCTAGGTGTTTATTGTTTGCATTTTTTGGATTAGTTATTGGTTTTGTGGAGTTTTCTCCCCATATATGTATATAGTTTTCCTCTTCTTTTTCTTTTCTCTCTTATCTTTTTTCCTTTTCTCAATATCATTTTTATGCTCTTTCTCTCCCCTAATTCTCTTTTCTCTGGTGGTCACCTTTATTTGGGGTTATTGGTATCGTAAATACATTCATGTTTTGTTCCCTGTGTCATGTCTTGTCAAGTTGTATTTTGTGCCTTTTGGTCAATGCAGTAGAGAGTGAGCCACATAACCAGACACCTTGAGAGGAACAAAAATGGGGAGACAAAGAAAAAGCCCCCATACGAAAGAAAAGGAGGAATCACTGGAAAAGGAAGTAAATGAAATTGAGGCAAGCAATTTGTCAGAGAAAGAATTCAGAGCAATGGTCATAAGGACGTTGAAAAGGATGGAAGACAAATTTAACAACATGTGTAAGAACCAAGAGGAAATGAAGAAGAACCAGGAAGAAATGAAGAATGACATAGCTGCAATAAAGAACACAATAGAAAGCATCAACAGTAGACTAGAAGAAGCTGAGTACCACATCAGTGAGCTAGAAGACAAAGTAGGAAAAAATACCCAAGAAGAGCAGCAACTGGAAAAAAACTGAAAAAACAGCAGGAGAGACTAAGGGAGCTTTGGGATAACACAAAATGAAACAACATCTGCATAATAGGGGTGCCAGAAGGAGAGGAAACCGAGCAAGGAATAGAAAACCAGTTTAAAGAAATGACAGAAAACTTCCCTGATGTTGGGAAGAAAAAACTCACACAAGTCCAAGAAGCTCACAGAGTCCCAAACAAGATGAACCCCAAAATATCGACACCAAGACACATTATAATTAAATTGGCAAACAACAATGACAAAGTAAGAATCTTAAAGGCTGCCAGAGAGACAGAAAGTTACCTACAAGTGTTCTCCCATTACACTATCAACTGATTTCTCAACATAAACACATCAGGCCAGAAGGGAATGGAATGAAATATACAAAGTGATGCAAAGCAAGGGACTGAATCCAAAAATACTATACCCAGCAAGGCTATCATTCAAAATTGAAGGTGAAATAAAGAGCTCCACAGACAAAAAGGGCTGAGGGAGTCTATTACCACCAAACCAGCAATGCAAGAAATGCTAAAGAGTCTGCTATAAAAAGAAAAAAATAGGAAGGGAAGAAGGAACATAGGCATAAGGAATAAAAATGGCAAAAAACAAGTACCTCTCAATATAACCTTAAATGTAAATGGATTAAATGCCCCAATCAAAAGACATAGGGTAGCTGAGTGGATAAGAAAACATGACCCATATATCTGCTGTCTACAGGAAACCCACCTCAGAACAAGCAACTCAGACTGATAATGGAGGGATGGAAAAAAATTTTTCAGGTGAATGGAAATGAAAAAAATCTGGGGTAGCAATACTTATATCTGAAAAATTAGACCTCAAAGTGAAGGCCATAACAAGAGATAAGGAAGGCCACTACATAATACTAAAGGGAGCAATTCAACAAGAGGATGTAACTCTGGTAAACATACATGCACCCAATACAGAAGCACCCAAATACATAAAGAAACTTCTGGAAGATATCAAGGGAGAGATCGATAGCAATACAGTCATAGTAGGGGACTTTAATGCCCCACTGAATCACTAGATAAATCCTCTAAACAAAAAATAAGCAAAGAAACATAAATCCTAAATGACTCACTAGATCAGAAGGAATTAATTGACATCTTCAGAACATTTCACTCTAAAGCTACACAATATACATTCTTCTCAAGTGCACATGGGACATTTTTAAATATAAACTGCGTATTGGGACACAGGCAAAGTTTCTTCAAATTCAAGAAGATAGAAATCATAACAAGCATCTTCTCAGATCACAATGGCATAAAATTAGAAATCAACAATGAAAAAATATCAAATACTTGGAGACTAAATAGCATGCTACTAAACAATGATTTGGTAACCAAAGAGATCAAAGAAGAAGTAAAAAGCATCCTGGTAACAAATGACAATGAAAACACAACAATCCAAAATCTATGGGACACAGTGAAAGCAGTCTTGAGAGGGAAGTTCATAGCTCTATAGGCCTACCTGTACAAAAACAAGAAAAATTGTAATAAATTATTTAACCTACAACTCAAAGAATTAGAAGGAGAGCAACAAGAAAAGCACAGAGGAAGCAGAGGGAAGGAAATAATAAAGCTCAGAGCAGAAAGAAATGACATAGAGACAAAAAAAAACCAATACAAAAGATTAATAAAACCAAGAGCTTGTCCTTTGAAAGGATAAACAAGATTGATGAACCTCTAGCCAGGCTCACCAAGAAGCAAAGAGAGAGGACCCAAATGAACAAAATCAGAAATGAAAGAGGTGAAGTAACAACCAACCCCCAGAAATACAAAGGATTATGAAAAAATACTATGAACAACTCTACTAAAACAAACTGGACAACCTAAATGAAATGGACACATTCTTAGAAAAATACAAGCTTCCAAGACTCAATCAGGAAGAATCAAAAAACCTAAATAGGTTGACAACTACTGAAGAAATTGAAGCAGTGATAAAAAAAATCTTCCAGCAAACAAAAGCCCTTGTCTGGATGGCTTTATAGCGGAGTTCTACCAAGCATTCAAAGAAGAACTAAAACTTATCTTTCTCAGACTATTCCAAAAAATTCAAGAGGAAGACACACTTTCAAACTCGTTCTATAAAGCCAGCAATACCCTAATTCCAAAACCAGATAAAGATACCCCAAAGAAAGAGAATTGCAGGCCAATATCCTTAATGAACATAGATACTAAAATCCTCAACAAAATTCTAGCAGATTGGATCCAGTATTACATTAGAAAGATCATTCACCATGACCAAGTGGGGTTAATCATGGGGATGCAAGGATGGTATAATATCTGCAAATCAATAAATGTGATACATCACATAAACATATTGAGAGACAAAAATCACATAATCATATCAATCGGTCCAGAAAAAGCATTTTAAAAAATCCAATACCCGTTCCTGATAAAAACTCTCAGCAAAGTGGAAACAGAGGGATCATAACTCAACATAATAAAGGCCATATATGAAAAACCTACAGCCAACGTCATACTCAATGGGCAAAAACTAAACCCATTTCCCCTAAGAACAGGAACAAGATAGGGATGCCCACTTTTACCACTCCTGTTCGATATAGTACTGGAAGTGCTAGTCATAGCAACTAGACAAGAAGAAGAAATAAAAGGCTTCCAAATTGGAAAAGAAGAAATAAAACAGTCCTTATTTGCAGATGACATGATACTGTACATAGAAAACCCCAAAGACTCCATAAAAAAAAACTACTAGACTTAATAAATGAATTAAGCAATGTAGCAGGATACAAAATTAACACCCAGAAATCTATGGCTTTTTCATAAGCAATAATGAACTTACAGAAAGAGAAAGTAAAAAAACAATCCAATTTATCATTGCACCAAAATAGTTATGATACCTAGGCATAAACTTAACTAAGGAGGGAGGTAAAATACCTATACTCAGAAAACTACAGGACATTGAAAAAGAGATAGAGGAAGACATAAACAAATGGAAGAACATACTGTCTTCATGGATTAGTAGAATCAACATCATTAAAATGTCCATACTACCCAAAGCAATTTATAAATTCAATGCAATCCTCATTAAAATGCTAATGGCATATTTCACAGACCTAGAACAAACTCTCCAAAAATTCATCTGGAATAAAAAAAAGACCCCGAATAGCCGCAGCAATCCTGAGAAATAAGAGCAAAGTTTTTGGGATCATAATACCAGATATCAAGCTATATTAAAAAACTATGGTTCTCAAAACTGCCTGGTACTGGCACAAGAACAGACATATAGATCAATGGAACAGAACAGAGAACCCAGAAGTCGACCCAAGCCATTATGCTCAATTAATATTTGACAAAGGAGGCAAGAGCATACAATGGAGACAAGACAGTCTCTTCAA
>NW_005354228.1:166445-196628 GCF_000412655.1 Myotis brandtii | reverse complement strand
CTCAATGGGGAAAAAGGAGACATATGCAATACTTTAAACAATAAAAATAAATAAATAAATAAATAAATATGGTGGTGGGACATTTGACTTTGGGTGATGAACACATACATATCTTGTAACATAGAAACCCACACCTGAAACCTATATGATCATATTAACCAGTGTCACCCCAATAAATTTAATAGAAAGGAAAATAAAGCGTATTGAAATTCCGAGTGTGACCTCATCATTTAGGCCAGCCCAGGGACTGCCCATCAGTCTGTGACTTATTCTCGGGTCTGGGCGAAGGCTGATGTTTTCCCGTGTAATGTGGAGTGTTTCTCAGTGTCCATCCCCACTGCGTTCGCAGCACTTCTGCTGCAGTTGTTCCCCTGAGAATCTCCAGGGGTGTGTTCTTCAACTCCCTCCCAGTGAAGACCTTGTCCTAGATGTGCTGAGCATATAGCTTCAAACGGGAGTAGCCGAGCGCTCCTAGGGAGAACAGAGCCCGCAGGGCCTGCTGTTTCAGAGCCACTGCATCCTAGGATCCTTCAGAGTCCAGCCCTGTGCTCATCCGGCCCTGCCCAGATGTGACTCCTGACTCTCAAGGTGGCCTCTTCCAAGAAGGGGACTGTGAGCCTGTGTGGGGCCTGGTGACCTATCACCCAGGCTGGAGGGCTACAGATGTCACCTTTTGTGACAATCCTCAAAACTGTAGATTGCCCACTAGGAACAAAGCAGTCAAATGGCTGTTCTGGTGGCACCTTTAGAGCTCTATTTCCTCCACGAGAGCAAGAGGACCGTGGAGGAGGTGAGGAGTCACATGACCTAGAAAGAAAGGAAGTTCCACTCTCTCAAAGTAGCAAAAGTGGAGGCAAAAGCCCCCTTGGAGGCTTGGAACTCCTGCTGTTTATTATTTGTGGTCTCCCCGTGTGACTTTCCACACCCACCTGCTTATGTGGGGACAACAAGGCAGGCACAGCCTGGGGGAGATCCCAGAGGACACTGGACAGGCACCCTGATAAACGCAGGTGGTGGCTCCCTGGTAACTGCTCACGGAAGCAAAGGGAGCTTAGCAGCTAGCCTCCGTGTGGACCGGCTGCAGACCCAGGGCTCTGTCTCCATTTCTGGAGCCTTCCCTAAATCCAACCTCTTCACCCTGGGGAAAGGCTGAGTATGAGGCAGGCTTTGGGCTCTGGCTCTCATATAGCCCACATTCTTCAAACCAGGAAGTGCTTAACTATTTGGCGAAGGCAGAATGTGATACTCGACGAAACAGTTTCACTTGGAAGGAGTGGGAGCTGCCGCATGTGCCCTGAGCGAGCTAGGTGGCTGCTCCGCTGTGTTCCTTCAGCAGGTGCAGAGACCACGTGACACAGCCCCGCAACCACTGCCCTCCCCGCAGGAAGCTAGAAGCCCTCTGCCCCGCGCCCTGTGAACTGAGCCCACCTGGGAGGAGTGCGGGCAGCAGTCAGAGGGCCCGGGCTCAGGTGTTGTTCTGTGACCTTCCACAGTCAGGTCAACAACTCCCTGTTTTCTACTAGATCATTTTTTCAGTCCCATCAAGACTGATTGATGACATAGTCCCCAAAACCAAGGCCCTCATAAACAACTCGCTTATACTCATACTCAGACTTGGGAAGTTCAATCGAATCCTCAAACTTAAACTCCTGTGAGAGGACGCAGGTGTGCCTCTCATTGGACCAAGTCCAAGTCTCAGAAGAGCCCAGCCACTGGCCTTCCCAAGTGTGGGGTGGACGCTACACCTTTCCCCAAAGCTGAGAATTAATAGGCCCAAGACAGCTCCTTTTTATTGTGAAGGCTTTCAGCATTCTCGCCAAACCCTCTCAGCTTCCTGAGCTCCGCTGCAGTCGCTCAGCTGGAGGCAGCCACCTCGGCCTGGGCTGTCCTGTCTGTGGCGGCTGCTGGCCCCACATTTGCCCTCGGAGGGAGGGGCCTGACCCCTGCGACCAGCCACTGGATTTTCATTTCTTTTCCTACTACAGGTTCCAACTCTGCAGCAGAAGCATAACAATTAGCGCTCTGTTCTCCACACCAAGCAGGGAGCAGTTGTCCAGCAGAAAGGCTGCTTGGAGAGGAGGGTGAGGCAGGGGTGACTGGAAAGACGGCCCCGGGATGCCAGCAGCAGCCCGCCCGGCGGCCATACTCACCCTCTGTCGCACTTGGTACATGTTGTGCGTCAGAAGGTCCCTCATGGACGCCACGTCTTCAGGGGAAAGCCTCTTGGTTCCCTGTGTCCGCTGGGCCCTGGGACCATTGGAGAAAGGCAGGCTTTATTTTCCCATCTTGGCGAGGGAGACTGAAAGTATCATGGACTCGTGGGAGTTCCAGAAGCTTCTCAGCAGCTGTGAGAGGGCATCGCATGTCTTGACTCACTTTGAAAATAGTTTCTTTCTATGCCTTTGAGCTTTTATGTTGAAAATATAACTCATTTTATTCCCTTCATATCTGCTACGATCAAACATGTTTGTAAAATACAAAGTCAATGATTGAAAAATAAAAATTTAAAAAATACTATAAAATGCAAACCGAATATTTTACTATTCGATTCAACAGCAATAAGACTCCCCAGTCAAGGCTGTTCTTGACCTGACCTGTGCTTGTTGTGGGTGTGAGCCACGCTCGTGGGCAGCGCTCTCCACACACCACCTTTCCGCAGCACTGAGCTAAGAGCTTTACCATGTTATGCGTGCCTTTATGAATACCTCTACCTTGGGATTGTTCCTTTAGGAATTTTATCTTCAGGTAAGGACATTGTAAGAAACTAGTATCATATTTTACAAGGAGAATTGGGACGTTTTCATCATGAAAAAGCCAGCTCAGTTCTGAGACACTGGGACTCTGTGAGATTCTTGAAACAGTTGACTGCTCACTGCCTCCGCACAGACCAGATCCCCACAGTTTCCTTCATCCTGAGTCCCCCCGGCCACCGCCCTGAGGGCTCAAAAACCAAGTCATGCTCAGGTCAGCCTCAATGCACAATTGTCCTCTGAGGGTTTCCAGGTCATGACATCACATTGAGAAATGTATCTGATTTCAGTCATTTGAACTTAGGGGAGGTAATTTCTATTACTATTGCACGAGTAATGTATGTTCACTGCAGAACATAAGAACTAAAAAGAGAGCACTAAAGGAATTAAACCCCTCTGTTAATACTATTTCCTCCTGTTTTAATACTATTACCTTAACATTTGGTATAAACCCTTACAGAGTTTTGACTTCTTTTTTCCCTCTCTGGCTGCAGCGCTTCTGATTGTGCTAACAGCTGCTTGCAAAGCAAGTCTTAGGGTAATTGATCACAGAGGTGAGTAGTTACTAGTTTCCAAACGGGCCACTTTTAAACAATTTTCCCAAGCATTGGTAGCTATCTATATATATAAAAACCTAAGTGACCATTTGACCAGCAGCTATGACGAATACTGACCACCAAGGGGCAGACGCTCAAGCACAGGCATGGAAACATGAAACAGACTGATAAATCTCAAAGGGAAGGGGGGAGGGGGAGGGCAGGAAAAGATTATCCAAAGATCTTATATGCATACTAGAGGCCCAGTGCACGAATTCTTGCACCGGTGGGGTCCCTCAGCCTGGTCTGCAGGGACCGGGCCGAAACTGGCAGTCTGACATCCCCCAAGGGGTCCTGGATTGTGAGAGGGCTCAGGCCAGGCCGAGGGACCCCATTCGTGCACCGGGCCTCTAGTATAGCCATAAATAGCAAGGACGTCCTGTAAGTAATTTTCAATTGGTAAGAGTGTTAAAGATGTGACTACTGGCCACCACAGTATGCCAGGGTGTGCTGAGCAATGCTGTCTGCACACTAACGAATGCTCTTTCTGCAGTATTGCTGAGCCAGAGTCTCCATAGCTTAGCACTACAACTGTCAACACTATTGATATGCAGTTACCACCCTTGGTAAACTGAACATTATCATAAAGACGTTTCAACTTAGCTGTTTAAATGTCCTTCAAATAAAACTTATTCTGATTTAGATACACCCACACATTTCAACAATCTGAACACATTCCTGTATTATGGTGGAAGTAATCTATTGCTAAGCAGAAAAATCAGCTAATCAAACAGTTCCATTTTCTGTGTATGCATCATAAAACAACCAAATAGATAGAGTGGATCTAACTTGGCACACTCCTTGGTTTATAACTGACCACGTTAGGAGGGGCCAAGCGTAATTAAAAGTGAGTGCAGGCTGCCACTGGATGTGTGGTACAGGCCCCAGGGCATCCTCTCTCACTCCTCTCATTCATCCACACAAAGCTGCAGCCACAAAGCTGTACAGATGAGCTGCTAACTTGGGCCGGTGACACCGGGAGTTTTCCACATGCCACTCGATTAGCAGAATCACCCCTGAAATACTAACATCACAAGTACAGGAGAGATACAATCCTTAGAAAAATGAAATGTTAATAATTTCTTGGTCAAAAAAAAGAAAAGCTGTAAACTGAAAGATCTTTGTCATTTGAACCTTCACTCATTATCCATAAAAGAATTCTCTGTCACCTTAAACAAAGGTTCTATGGAAATTCCATGGCTATTAAAATCAAATGGGCCCTGACTGGTTTTGCTTGTTGGATAGAGCATCGGCCTGCGGACTGAGGGTACTGGGTTTGATTCTTGTCAAGGGCATGTACCTTGGTTGCAGGCTTGGTCCTGGCCCTGGTCAGGGCATGTGCGGGAGGCAACCAATCCATGTCTCTCTCTCTCTCCTCTTTCCTTCCACTCTCTCTAAAAATAAAAAATATCCTTGGGTGAGGATTAACAAACAAACAAAAATTGAATGGGAAAGTATGAATCTAAATGTATTCAAACAAAAGGTTGACATTTCTCCTAACTTTTTAAAATGCTAGAATAATGTAAAAAGAGGCTTCAATTCCAAGTAATATAGATATAAGATCTGGTAGATGTTATATTCATGCCATAATATTAATTCCCCCCAAATAAAATATTATACCCTGGTTGATTTAGAAGAATCCATCCCCTTAATAGCTTTATGCACAAAATCCCTGGGAAATATGTTAAGATGCTAAAGGCCATGCTCACTGAGTGAACAATGTGCCCAACAGCGTGTGAGCGTGGCTGCCCATGTCTGTTTCTCCCATTACACTATTGGGGTGACCTTTAGGAAGGTCCCCAAGACGGCCAGCATTTGGAAGGAGTGAAGAGTGGCGGAGCAGTCCTGACTCCCCCACAAGGCTCCACTATAGAATGAAAATGGCATTGGGTCTTCATTCCAGAGTCTTTGGCATAAGAATGCATAAAGCTAAACTTATGCCTGTCAACATGTGATCAAATAAAAAACATTTAAACTACAATAATTTTATACTTTTTATAAATGACATTAAAATTATTTGGAAATTTTAAAATATAATATTTTTAAGTTGTGGAGTTGTAGTTTGCTATGCCTATAAATTTATAAATATTTCAATAGCTCTAAAATATTAACCAAATAATTTTTAAAGCTTCCACAGTTTTAATCAATTTGAACCTCTATCCTCTGGTATTTCTAAGAGCTTACTACTCGCTGGTAAAATGAGATGCCTCACATTAAAATGATAATTCAAGGAAATACTCTACCTATTCCATAGGGTTGTTTTGAGGTTCATGTAAAACCAGAGAAAGCCCTGGGAACCACAGCAGTGCAGCGTGCTGTGGACGGCTTCGGTGGGAGGTGCCCCTGAAGCCACACTTTGCAAATCTAAGCCTCTTGTGGAATAATCGCTTAACTTCTAAAAAAATACATGTGCATTTTGCTGTTTTCATTTTATGCAGAATAATAAAAAGTGAGCTGAACACACATTTCTTTTTCCTATTATTGTGTGAAGGTTTGTTTATTAAGAAATTAGCTGCTTTGATCTTTGGAGCGGAATTCCTTTTTGCTTGGTGTCCGACATATTTCTGATGAGATCAAATAAATGTAACTTCACTACTAAACTTGAATTAAATATAAGTTTAAAAAGCCTCTCCACTGTTCGGGCAATAGATGGAAGCACTTGTCTCTCACCTAGAAGGTTTTCTTACCAATCTTGAGTCAAGGTTTTAAACCTGTCCGGAAAAAATCATAACCTCAACAGAAGCCCCCCTGCCCACCACGCCCCCCCCAATAAAGCTGGCTTAGAATTCCTTCAGGCCAGAAGTGGGGGCCACTGTTTCTGCCAGAGCCGTGTAACATGGAGATTCAGGTTAAGTTTTAGCTCAAGGTAGACTGATTGTCACTGAGATAAGCATTCCTAGACCAAGTGCTCACCTAACTGGTAAGCAAACCACAGGAGGAAGTCCCCAGGCCTAACCTGCCGGAGCCTGTCCAGCCTCCCGCTGGGCACTGGGTTAGCGCTCACCCTCCAGTGAGCAGGTCAGAGCGCCCCGGGTGGTTGTACCTCTATACTCGCATAGCTCCCAGGCTTTAGGATGATCAGTGTGTGACCTTTGACTTTATTAATATCCCTTCTGTATTAATGTCATGACCCAGCTCCATGAGGGCAGGACTGCGTCTGCTTTTACATAACAGGTGCCTGAGGAACAGGATTGGGCCCAAAATGAGGCCCGGCCCGGGGGACACTGGCCTCTGGTAAGAGGGTGCCCCTCCCTACACCTGCCTCCACACCGCAGGTCAGCAATCAAGCTAATGGGATTTGAATGCAGTTCGTTAGGAAATAAAGGTCAATGCAAAGAATCCCTGGTGAATGAAGTATCAACCTCTTAAATAAGGACAGGATCGCTATTACTCAATGTTCTTTCTGCTTCAGGCTCTCACCTGGCTCAGCACTCCCGACCAATGCACACACTTGCTAGCTCTTCCTCAGTGAGCTTCCCCAGTTTCCTTGAAGACATGCAATGGGCAGCACTGACATAAACTGAGCAACCTCAAAACAGTCCGCTGACAAATGGGCAGGCAGCTTCCTGCTGACCGGGAGCTCACACAAGGCCATGGAAGCGAGGCAAGGTGCTGCTCACTCACTAGGGGTGAGAAATAACACTCAGACGTTGGTGACAATCTGATTAACATCTATTCTTAGCTCTTCTCTCAACGTGAGGACATTAGTGAAGCTCATGATCAAGTGTCCTTACCAACTGAGTAGATCAGGTGGAGGGGCTGGGGTTCCTCACCCGAAATAGACGTTCTGATTAATTTGCTCAAACCAGAAGGCATTTCTTAGAAGAAAACTGGGCATCTGGGGGTGGTGGTGAATTAATTCTTGTGATATTGAAGGGGCTCTTGTTAAACGTTAGAGAGTTAAAACAGCTTTAAAAAATATTGAAGCCAGCTGGCGTGGCTCAGTGGTTGAGCGTCGACCTATGAACCAGGAGGTTGTAGTTCAATTCCCAGTCAGGGCACATGCCCGGGTTGTGGGCTCCATCCCCAGGGTGGGGCATGCAGGAGGCAGCCAATCAATGATTCTCTCTCATCACTGATGTGTCTATCTCTTCCCCCCTCTCCCTTCCTCTCTGATATCAATAAAAGTATATAAAAAATATATTGAGTCAGCTCCTAGGATAATTGGTTTCCTGATGCTCCAATGGAAGCACCACGCTTCCAAGGGAATCTTCTTATAATGCTGGGCTTATGTAGGTCTTGCCCCTCCACACACACTGCCTCTCCACCAACTCCCTACGGCCCGGTTCACAGGAAGCCTGCCCCTCCCAATCCTACTCCAAGCTAGTCTCACACAGACTCCAGGCAAATCTCACACAGATTTTTTTTTTTGCCTTAGACACAATGGTAAACACAGCTTTCTTTTAAAATAGTTCCCAACCATCATGCCTCTTGCTAGCCCCACTCATCCCCAAATCCAAGTTAGTGCCTCAGAATGCTGACTTCATACAAGAGAGGAAGAAAAATGACTGTGGGAGGAATGCAATGGCAGGATTAGCAGAATCAAGTGAACAGGGGTCAGAGGGTAGAGACCTAATTAGAAAGAGAAAGCCTTGTAAAATATGCTAGAATTCTAAACATTCACTTGCTTCTCCCTTCCAAGGAAGGCAACTTTTGCTTGAAGGTAGTTCTAGGAATTAGGTGAAACAGGTTGATCGTGACCAAGCCACAAAACGGCAAGATGGTCTGTTTTTCACAATCCTCCCTCATACGTCTACCTTTCCCCGCCCAGGATTACCCATAAGCAAAGCAACGAGGATGCCCCTGGGAGCCCTGACACTGAAAGTCTCCATCAGTGTTGCCGGAGGGGAGGGGGCGGGGGCTGGTGAAAAAGGTGAAGGATTAAAAAGTACAAATTGGTAGTAGCAGCATAGTCACAGGGCTGTGAAGTACAACACAGGGATTGCAGTCAACAATGTGATAACATCTACGCATGGTGTCGGGGGCACTGGAAATATCGGGGGCCACTTTGTAAAGTATATGGTTGTCTAACCACCATGCTGTGCACCTGAAACTCAGACCCATAATATTTAAAGTAAACTGTAATTGCAAAACATTTTACACACGAAAAACTAACCTAGACCAGGGCGCAGCTGGCACTTACTGGTGGGGCCTGGACAAGGCTGTGGCGCTCAGGGCCCCGGTCTCCGCCATCTCAAGAACTTGCTTCATTTCCAGCTTCTTGTACAAGGAAACGATGCTGGACCTCGGCAGGTTCTTTCTGATTAGGATTTTCCGTAAATATTTGTGATCAAACTTCTTAAACCTGAAAACAAAGCCAACCTTTGGAAATGTGTACTTGCTGTGCATGTTGTGTAACGATGTATTTTTCTTAAAACAAACTACTACTTAACTCAGTCTGAGAAACACCAGGACAGTGCTTGGAAGTCATAGCCGCTGAACACATTTAAAAAAATTATAATCAATGCATTTTTTTAAAAATAAAGGAAGAATCAACAAAACAAAAGCAAGGGACAAGCCGGGACAAAAAGGGTGCGTAAGCGGGAGCAGGGAGGCCAGCCTAGCTCAGCTCCAATTGTAAGAGAAGGAATGAGGGGTTGAGGCTTTTGAACCAGTGTTTCACTCTAATAGCTTAACAGTGGCAGCTGTACTGACAGTAATTCCGGCCTCTCCCACCCAGACCTGGTCAGTTTCCATGGCCTGTGGCTGCAGTGGTTTTGCCCATTATGCTGAAGGTCACTTTCAATCCTGCCGACTGAAGGGGAGGGGCGGGGAGGGGAGAACCCACACACCTCGCAGGAGGAGAACCTGCTCTGTCGCTCCTGGCGGCCGGCTGTCATAGTGAACCCCTCGCAGGCTCATCAGACCGACCTGCACGGGGCCTTTCCTCCACGCCCTCCGCCGCCTCCTGGACACCAGCTTCCCTTCCACGGGGTCCCCCGCCCTTCTCTTTCCTTCCTGCCACATGGAGATGGCTTCCCCGCTTCGTCCTCTGCGGTGACCTCGCCCACGCCCATGGCTTTGGTTACCAAACACTCTGACGACTCACAACCTTTACCTCTAGCCCCAATTTTCCTATTAAACCTGAGACTAAATTCCAAAATGGGTGCCGAAATGCATTTGAGACATCTTACACAGATCCTATTATTTAATCCTAAACATGGCTCCCTGACATTGTTATCTCCCTCCACTCCCGACCGGCACGTCTGAGAGTCCTTCTATTTCCCCTGCTTCTTTTACGGCCGCGCTCCCAGGCCCTTTGTCTTCTGGTCCCTCCTCTAGATTCCTTCTAGCTTTGTGCTCAGCTTCAGTGTAACCCTTGGAGGTTCCCATGCCATCAACATCCTTTCTAGAGAGTGAAACCCTGTCTCCTTACTTGTCTCGCACTTGGTAGTGGCTCCATTGCCCACACACATCTTCAATTCCCGCCTTCAAGTGATCCATCAGCTGCCAAACCAAATGCGAGAAAATGATTGGTGGTGAAAGGTTAACGCTAAAAGAGACACAGGGCACGCTGGTGCACCCCGGGCACAAAGGAGGCCTTAATTTCTTGGAGCTCAGCCTCTTCTCCCACTCTGTTCATGCCACTGAAACGTGTCATTCTTTTCATAGTGATTTAACTCCATTTCATGATTGGAAGACTGCAGAAAAAAGTTCATTAATAATGCATATAACTTGCAATGAAAACAGGTTACTTGCCATTTCCTTTGCATCATATTTTTCTAGGATGATCTAGGAAATATCTCATTATTGAAATCACATGGATATAAAGCCTAATAAATAATTACTTTTAATTTCATTGCAAAAGAAAAGACAATGATATTATCCAATTTATACAGTTTCTAAAATATAATACTGCAAATATTTTATAATAACATATAATAATAAAATTTACCTATGTCCCTATTCTTTTATCTGACATTTTGTCTCAGCATTTACATTTCATCATCCAAGCCAGTTATACTACATTTGATTTATAAAAATTTTTCATAGAAATTTAGGGAAAAAAGGATAATCTCAAAAATTTATAAATTAGTCTTGATATAATTTAAATTTGTGATCATTAAGGTTTATACTAGCTTCTAAAATTTTTTGCAAAATAGATTAAAATATTAAATTAATTCTGAAATATTTAATGATGGATATTCTATTAATAATTATAACATTTTTGAGAAAAATAAATAAGAAAGAAATATCCAATTTCTATTGTCTTAACTACATAATCTCCAATTTCTCAAAATAATGAGCAGAGGGGATAAAGATAGAAACAAAAATTGTTAATTAGGTTAAAGCATTACTTATTTTAAAATACTCCTTATCCTCATCTATTGAATATTTTTAAATGACTTTGAAAATTTTGATTTGGGTTTTCTGAAATTTAATTGCTTTATTTCCTCAGGTGACTTTGGCCGTGAAATTCAGGGCTGATTTGGAATGATTTCAGCAGTTTCTCCAGCTTTAGCATCGTGAATTCACAAGGATGAGAGAAACCTAAAAATTACCTGAGTCAATCATCCCCTCAGAGCTCCGACCTCCTGTACAATATCTATGCCACATGTTCCCAATCATTTAAGCTTTGGGTGTGCCACGTAAGAAACAAGTCAGAGTGTTCTTTATTAACTGAGCCGAAGTCTCTTTCCCTATATCTTCCATATAGTCATTCTCATTTTTATTCCCTGGAGCCACATAGAATGACATCCCTTCACGATTGCATAGAACTGCAATAAAATAAAGAGGTAGAAGCCATGTTCAACTTCACTCTCCTCTCTGTCAGATGTGGATACTTTCACTGAACTCCACCACGGAGCCATCTGCTGAGGTAGTAGCAGCCTTCACCCCTTTCTAACCAAACGTCAGGAAGGGCAGGGGACCAGGTTCCACTGGAACAAGGACTTCAGAGCCAAGTAGGACAACTCTCCACATTAGCCACAGCGATAGTTTTCTGAAGTGTCAGGTTATCTAGGCAAGTCCCAGTCATTATTAACACCCGTCTAGATATTGCAATGAAGGCACTTTGTAGATATGATTAAAGTCCAGAACCAGCTACTCTAAGTAAAAGAGAGGACTCTAGAGAATGTGCATGGGCCTGATTTGATCAGTTGAAAGGCCTGAAGAGCAGAGCTGAGGTTGCCACTTGAGCACAGAAGCTATAGCGCATGCCCAGTATAATCATGGAAGTCTTTACTATGGAAGAGGAAGGCAGAAGAGTTAGTATTGGAGTGACAAGCAGTTTCCCAGCTTTAGAACTTAATGACCTATTTATAGATTTTGGACATGCCTAGCCAGTCCCCACAATAGACAAGCCAATTCCTTGTAACAAAGGTCTTAATATATATCTCCTAGTGGTTCTGCTTTTCTCCTCAGAAACACTGCCAGCTTGGACCAGAAGAGAGAGAGGGAAGACAAAATAAAGAAGGCTTTGAGATCCCCGAAACTCTACAGGCAAGAAACAGGCTGATCAAATCAATGAGCTCCAAACAGGCCACCTTGGATGTAAAAAGGAGTATGACTCAGAGGGTGGAGTTTAAAACCAAGAAGGTGGAACAAAGAGTCACAGAAGATTGTTCTCAGGCTTTGAAACCAAATAGTTTTCCCAGGTGAACTGAGAAATATGCTTGGGCTGGATGACTCCTTTTGTCCTTCCATCTCTCCTCCCTTTTGAAAGTGAGTATCTATAGCTGCTGCCGATGACTTTCCTACCAGTGTGTTTTGGAAGCAGATAACTTATTTCTTGAGTGTCACAGGTTCAGAACTGGAGAGGAGCTTGGCCTCAGGAAGGGTTATACCCAGGGCCCCATCCTTGCCTCATTTAGATGACTGAGATGATCATCTTCGGGACTTTTGAACTGATAAGATTTAGGTGAGATTTTTGGTCTTTGAGTTAAAATAATGTATTGAGACGTTTAGGATGTTGGGATAGAGCTAATGTATTTTGCATGTGGAACAGACATGAACCTTTGTGGTAGGCAGAATAATGTTCTCCAAAGATGTCAGTGTCCCAATGCCCGGAGCCTGTGAACATATTAACACATATGCAAAGATGAATTAAGAGCAGATGGACTTAGGGTTGCCAGTAAGCTGACTTTAAGATGGAATATCCTAAATTACCCACATGGCCCAATATAATCATAAAAGTCTTCAGTATGGAAGAGGAAGGCAGAAGAGTCAGTATTGGAGTGACACAGCATGAGAAAGACCTGCCCGGCCACCACTAGCTACGAAGAGGACGGGGTCCAGGGAGCCAACGAATGCCAGCAGCTTCTAGAAGCTGGACAAGGCAAGGAAATAGATTCTTCTCTAAAACCTCCAGAAAGTAATGCAGCCCTACCACATCTTGATTTTAGCCCATCGAGAGCCATTTTGAATTTCTGACTTCCAGAAATAGAAACTTTGTGTTTTTTAAACCACTGAGTTTGTAGTTATTTCTCACAGCAGCAATAAGGAGTTGGTACAGCCACTCTTGGTGGAGCTGGGGAGGAAAGAGGCTCTGTCCAGGGATGTGCACACATGTTTCATCAAAGCCCTAGGTCACTCCCAGGGGCGGCAAGCGGAACGCATTTTGCTAACTTACTAATTATGACAGAATTAACTTACACGGATGTGAAGCTCTTCATTGATGGATTCTTTCTTATTGGTTTTTTTAACATCCAGATATCTGACCAGAGGGCCAATTGTGATTCCCTAGAGCATAAGTAACAAAATAAAGGAGTTTGTTGTAGTGAAGATTGTCATAATAGAGAACAAGTCTATTAATGAAGCTACTAGAACTTCCAATTTTTATGTCTTTGTTTTTTACTAGCTTCTATTGGCTAAATGCTTCTCTCTTTAGTTATTATTTAATTCGTTTAAATTATGTAAAAAAATAGGCATTATGTCAATATTTTTAAAGCAGGAGTTTAGTTTCCTCCCTTAAAATAACCTCTTCATAGTTTGCTAAAAAGTAGCGCGAGCTAAAATAAAAATCTGTGCTATTGAGTAATAATTGGAATCTCATTTTTAGCAACACACTGAACAGATAATTCACCTGTTACCAAGGAATATTTTGATGAATGTTTTACTGGTTAAAAACCAACATATTTTAGAGGTTGAAGGATACCACAAACATGATCTAGAAATATTTGGGAAGTTAGTTTGGATATATTATCTAATTTCTAAAAATAATAAACAGAAGATATAGAGATAGAAAATCATGTCTGAGAATCAAATAAAGTGTACCTTTTTGGTATAGCAATTTAATGCATAATCCTGAAAGAATCTACTTATTTCAAATAAGAATAAAATCTACCAACCTGAATAAACACAGTAAAATATATAACTACTAAAGTAGCCGTGACAAACATTTTCTTCCTAGGGAAAAGAGACAGAGGCAGCAGAAACGCCAGCGAAAAGCTGCCAGCTCCTCGAACGCCGCTGTAGAAAATGATGCACTGGTCCTTGATGGAGAAGGGGAAGGTCCGGAACCGGTTACTGACATAGAAGAGAGCAAACACGCCTGGAGAGGGGAGATATGTGTAGAGCAGAGGGTCGTGAGTAACTGGAGGTACAATGCTAGAGAGCCACGGCGTGTGCGGTGCCTTCAAAGCTGGCATCCTCATTGCTTCTCCCCGTGACGCCCGTCCCAAACAGCAGCGCTCCCGAGAGCCCTCTGTGAGTGTGTGTAGGTAAAGTCATAACATTTTGACACTTTTTGTTATGAGACATGACATAGACTTTCTAATCTATACTCATAGTTTTGCTCTGCCTTTCAAAACAAGATAAAGCCAGAGTATTGTCTGGGGAGTAAAACATTTCTATCATCTCATGTTCTCACTGAGTAACCAAAGAAGGTGTGTAATTTTCAGTGTAAGAGGAGCCTCCTTCTCTGTGACTATGGTCTCTTCAGGGGAAGCAAATCTTTTGTGGTTGGTTTGGTTCTTCTTGAGATTCTATGCAAACAAAAGAGGATGTTGGCAAGAATTCAAGAGGAGGGCTTCTTGCTATAAGCGGAGGGTGAAGGGCGGGAGAGCTTATTTAAAACAGAGGTACTTTCTACCACATTGATTTCCATCTCCAACAGGTGGCCCACGTGACCTACTGCCATCAGTGCAGTGGCTCCTGGTGGGAGCGGCCCCTTCACTAACACTCCAGCTCTCAGCATCGTCATGTGACTTCTAATCACCAGACTTCATGGCACCCAACCTTGATTACAGGCGTATTGATAGCTCAAGGCAGTTACATTCACTTCGCTTCCCTTCCTGTTGTTTGTCCTGGCTCCCCATATACTTAAGAATCATGAGACCTCGGGCAAGGCTCTTAACTGTGTCATGTCCTCGATGTCGCATCTGCTTAAGGAAGGTACTGATTGTATTTCCAGCAGAAGGGGGATGTAGGTTGAGTTAATTTCATAGCTGTAAGTAATGTACCTCCATGCGTGTGAACTAGTATAAGCTGCCATGAGCCAGGCTAGGGGGTAGGGGGAAGAATGGGATCTGACCCTGGCTCTGCCCTCACTGGGATGTGGCCAAGTCAGAGGTCGGGGAGTCGGCTGGGTGGTTGCCAAGGTCAGAGGTCATGGAGTTGGCTGGGTGGTCACCAAGGTCAGAGGTCTGGGAGTCAGCTGGGTGGTCGCCAAGGTCAGAGGTCGGGGAGTCGGCTGGGTTGTTGCCAAGGTCAGAGGTCGGGGAGTCAGCTGGGTGGTTGCCAAGGTCAGAGGTTGGGGAGTCAGCTGCGTGGTCGCCAAGGTCAGAGGTTGGGGAGTCGGCTGGGTGGTCGCCAAGGTCAGAGGTGTTGAAGGAGCCCCAGTGCCAACACCCTAGATGGTTTCTACTGCTGGCTGGGCTGGAGCTCTATCACGTAACTTCTCTCCTGTTAGCTTTGCTGACGCTGCATTCCTACAGCATTAACACTGCAGGGCACTTGGAAACTTGTCCACACCCACAGTTTGTGGTTGAGGAGGAATATTTTGAGTAGTTAAATATCTGTCCAAAGTCGAATAGCAGGTTAGTAATAGTGCCAAGATTTGATGTGGATTATAAATTTCTATCAGTTTCCTTAAAGTTTTTCCTCCTAAGACACATACATTCAGAGTAAGTTTTATGAATATTTTAATATTCTTCATTCTTATTCTTTTCAAGATCCTAAAACCTATCCTAAATTAATTTAATGCTTAATAAGTTCTCAGCCATTTCTCCTAACTTTTCTTTGAGTAATTGGCTTGACAATATTGATCAAAATCATTTTAAAATGCTTTAAATATTAGTCAAATCACTTTAAAATATAATTGCTTCTAGTCAAAAGTCAACACACACATTGTAGTTCAGTGCTTAATGTTTTTCTAGCTCCAGAAACATAAAGCAAAATCAATCAGCAGCCATTCGTCAAAACGTCTCACTTCCAGTCAGGCATGTTTTATAGAGGTGATGCAGTTGCATCATGTACAGAATTGTCTTTATTACTTAATACCAAGCACTGCTTATCAGTGAAGATTCCTGGTCCTTGATTCCTGTACATCACACTCACCCCTCAACGGAAAGCATCTATGTTATTTAGGAAAACATTTTTTTAGCAGTACTTGCCTCACATAGGTCACAATGTGTGACATCTCACTTTTCCTGTGACAAAAGTGTGAATTCCCTCAGCATCTATATCTGACTCAGGTGCAAGGGGGCACAGCAGCAGCAGTGCGGAGCAGGGGAAAGGCACTGCTGTATTTAATGTGTGGATGTGAAATTCTCCCTTCAATTAAAAGAATACTGCTCCTTGCTCCAGGCAGAGCCTTATCGCCACTGAGGACTTTGAACTGAGTGAAGGAGTAAACAGAGCATTCGGGCCACAAGGTGCCCATGCTCCCCGAACCAGTAGAACCGGTTGGCATCACCTCACACTATGCTATGCAGGGCACTGCAGGGCGGGGGACACTGAAAAGCCACAGGCGGGGCTGCCCTTACTGATGGCTCTCCAGACCAGGCAGAAGGCCAGTGTGAAGCCCACGAAGGCCCAGTTCCACTCGTGGTTCTTCCCCACGGTGGACACGCCCATGAAGATGAAGATCAGGGTCTCGCTGACACTGCTCAGCATCTTCATGAAGTACTTGATGGTTGTGTAGGACGTCTGGGACACGTTCTCTTCCACATACTTTTTCATGGTCACCGCACAGGCCGTGATGCTGCAGGAGGAACTGAGTCTCAGAGAGAAGCAGAAGGCTTGCCCTCCCCGCAAACCCACCTTATTGCTGATGCCACAGACACACAAATCCCGTATTTACCCCGAGAAAACATCGCCTCCTCTCTCTGGCTGCAGCCTGCCCACAGATTCTCTTTCTGCCTCTTTGCCCCCTGGGGGTTTGCAGGACTTGAATGTGGTGGGGAGGAGGGCTCCAGGGCCTTCCCTCAACACAATGGCAGGCAGTTCACGCCACACCGGGAGCCCAGCTCTTTCCATCTTGCCCGCCCTCCCAAGAGCTCTGCCAACCCCTCACTCTCTACTTCACTCTGCTTTCCAACCCAAGTAAACCCACGGCGGTTCCCTGGGAAGAGTCATTCAACACGGTCCCCAGTGCCTCCCCCTGAGCAGCATTTCTTACAATAATTTAATGAGAAATCGTTCATTTAAAATGTTCCTGGTCTAGATCACTTAGGAAGGGTGTGGGTGGAGAGAACTTTGCCTTGTCTTAGTAGTTCTGATCATTTTTAAGGTGGAAAATAGAAGTTCCTAGCTTTTACACTATTATATTTAATTAAAGTAGTTATCTCTGTACAATAAAATTAACTATTTCTGCCCAAGCAGCTTCACATGAGAATAATGTCAGAGAGAAAACAACATGACCAGGTATAAGGGCCAAGTTGAGAAGCCTCATTCCAAGACCTACACAAGAATAAATATTTACAAAATGTTTTTCACTAAGAAAAAAGGGACCTGGATTTCTAGTCTTGTCCCATCTACCTGGTTTCACTCTACCCTAAAGGCCCTGGAGCTGCGATGTGGTTTGAAGGAAACGCAGAAGGCAGTCCGCATGGCGTGCTTCCCCTTAACTTGAAGAGTGAATTTTTCAAAGAAAAAAATGTCCTGTCTCCCAGACTTTGTCGGCAGCAGCTTTTCTGATCGTTTAAGTGACCTTATACTTGCTGTGCTCACTCAGGCGGTCACGAGAGGAGAGCAAACACAAATGCTGGAGAGTGTTTGGCAAGGACCTGCGTCAGGTCTTACATGTGTCTGATAAACCCGAATCCTGCCACACCTCTGAGAATTAGCATCAGTAGCCCAGCCTTCACCGGAGGCTGGTCCATAGGACGTGGGCCTAAATGCTCTTTTATTGTCATGCGAGTTGGTCCTTAGTTTGTACTCACGCCAGGATGCCAGAGAGGTAGAGGGTCTCAGCAGATAAGTAAGACAAATAGCTGAACATGAAGACGATGAGCGGTTCAATTGCAGAGATATTCTGAGTGAAACGTGTGATAAACGCAGAAACGAATCCAAAAACAATGCCGAAAAAGACTCCCCCAACCCCCACAATAATGAATCGGGCACATCCAGCCAAAATGTCGACAGGCTCTATGCTTTCGAACTTGTGCATCTTTGTGAAGGCGATTAGTATATTGTATAAGACCTGGGCAAACAGAGAATCAAGGAGAGAAAAGAAACATGAATTAGAGATGAGCACTGTTTCACACACAGATTCTTAACTTTGTGTCTAGTTAAATAATTCACAACAAAAATGACATGACAATTAAGATTAACACAGCTGCTTAACTTTAAATGTATTCCAGCTAATTTACATGCATTCAGTTTTTCTGAATAAGTGTCATATTCACAGCTTTCAAGTACTGAGCCCCTATTTCTTGCTCGGCTCCCTGTCATTACCAGTTTATCTCCTCTCAGCTCCAAATGCGCCCTTCAATATGGGCTCTACAACCAACAGTGAAACTCCTATAAGCATTTCTTCTTTAACGTGAGCACCATGTGGCGGTCTCTCAGCGGAGGGACATGGAGGAGGAAGGGGCTTCCCCAACATCGTCATGGCCTGGGAGGGGTCAGCGTGCGGGAAGGAGGAATTCGCGTGGATCCTGCCAGAGCCACAGGCCCTGAAAGTGGTCCCTCTGCAACTTCACATCGTTCTCCCGGTGATCCCTGGGGAAAGCCCAGCAGGCCTGTGTGCTCCTTCCCCTCCCGAGAACAGGATCCCCTGCAGGTCCGTGCTCCGCGGACGCTCCTGGCCGCCCCGGAGGGTGGTCTATCATCTGCCCAGCAAGCAACCCCACACCAGCTCCAGCCCGGCTAACCCGCAGCTTCTCAGGGCCCAGTGCCCCATCCACGTCTGGTCCAGAGAGACCCTTCTAACTCCCCTGTCCTTCTTTGCAGACCATCTCTCAGCCCAAGGCTACCACAGGGAGTCCCTTATAGCTTATAGGTTTTCCTTTAATGTGGTTAATGTATTTTTAAAAAATATTCATTGAATTTATTGGGGTGACATTGGTTAATAAAATTATATAGGCTTCAGGTGTACAGTTCTACAGTACGTTGTATACTGTGCTGTGTGCCCACGTCCACAGTCAAGTCTCCTTCCGTCACCATTTATCCCCCTTTTCCCTCTTCTACCTCCCCTCACCTTTCCCCTCTGCTCACCACCATGCTGCTGCCTGTGTCTCTGAGATGTTTTTTTCCTTAATCCTTTCACCTTTTTCACCAGCTCCCCACCCCGCTCCCTTCTAACAGGTGTCAGCTGCTGTCTGTCTCTATGAGTCTGTTTCTATTTTGCTTATTAGTTTACTTTGTTCATTAGTGTTCACATATGCTGTTTAGCCTACTTGTGGTTTCTCTTTCCTGATTGGACCCCACTGGCTACACTTTCTCACTGACTCCCACCCCCCAAAAAATCCCTAGCCTATGTGATGCCTACTCCCAAGGCTTCTCCATTTCTCTACTTAGTTCACATTTCTGTGAAGTTGCAGCGATCTGCTGGTTGCGGTCATGCCACTGGTGAGTCCAGAACTGGCATTGAACCTCTGTGGAGAGGCCGCTCTGAGGCAGGGAGAAGTGCCGCAGGAGCTCTGAGAGGGAAGGCCAGGCCCAGAGCCCTGGGCTCAGAGCTCACCCTGCAGCCTTTGCTTCTTATTCCACAGCAAAGACAACAATCAGATGGGGCAGAGGCTAAACCTCCAGGAAATGGGTCAATGATCTGTTTCCGTATCAACCCTATATTTCAAACTGGTATAATGTTGGTCTGCTTTATTTAAGCAAAATGAAGCCACGTTTTAAGAAAAAGAAATTGTGACAAATCCAAAAGACACTTAGTGGTTGTATCCCAACTCTGTGAGTTTGTTTAGTCCAATTCCACTTTTTGCCTGACCTCAGAGCAACCCACACACGGGTCTGGAAGCCCTGGGTGCTGTGCTCTCATTCCAGTGAGCTAAGCCACACGGAGGAGCCAGACACTTCCACAGACCTGGCAAGGCGGGTCTGAACGCACCCAGGTGGGGCCTGGGAATTTATTTGACTCTCAAACTCAGAGAAAACTCAGGGAATTCAATTGAGACTCAAAGATTTGCATGTTGTTGCCACACACAAACTCCTTTGCATAGCTCTCCAGGTTAGAAGCAGCCACCCAGTCTGCTCCAAGGGCCTGGGAAAGCCATTCAGGTCAGCTCGTCCCTGGATGCCAAGGTTCCTGCCCGGAAGATGCCACAGACGTTTAGGAAGTGAAAGTAGTGCATCCAACACACAGACCACATTTATAGACACAATGCGTATTGACTACGTGCAAACCAATTCTCACCTTTCAGATTACCAGACTCTGGATGTCATAGTTGTAAACATTTTCTTTGGACTTATTTTGACTCACAGTAATGTGCATATATTTTCACACAGTGGAGGGTGAAATAGCCAAGGCTAAATCTCAAACAAGTCCACAGCATGAATGGAACCCAGATTATTGACCCTCTTCACTTGGTGTGGGGTGTGATATGGTGATGTAATCCTATATAATAAAGAGGTAATATGCAAATTGACCATCATGCCCTCACAAGATGGCTGCCTATGACCAGGCCGGCAGGGGGGTTAGTGAGGGACAACCAAGCGACTGAGCAGCAGGCTGGGGTGACCAGGCCGGCAGGGGGGAGCAGTTGGGGGTGATCAGGCTGGCACGCAGAGGCAGTGAGGGGTGATCAGGCCAGCAGGGGGGGCAGTTAGGGGTGACCAGGCAGGCAGACAGGTGAGCGATTAGGAGCCAGCGGTCCAGGATTGTGAGAGGGATGTCTGACTGCCAGTTTAGGGCCAATCCCCAGGATTGGAGAGGGTTCAGGCTGGGCTGAGACCATCCCCCACCCCCCATGCATGAATTTCATGCACTGGGCCTCTAGTAAGATATATACACTTAGTGGCCAGATTATTATGACCACCTGATGTTTGTAGGCAAATTAGCCATACACTGCATCTTATGGGATATGGAAGCTGAAGGCCTGTTTGAACACCTTTGCTGTCTGCAGTTACCAAGATAAAATGTCTCCAATTCACACAGGAACACAAAGATTGGACAGTCAAGCACTGGAAAAAAATCATGTGGTCCGATGAATCACGTTTCTAGTTGCATCATGCAGATGGAAGAGTGAGAATTTGGCAGAAACAGCATGAAAGCATGCACCCCGCATGCATGAGTACAACCCTTCAAGCTGGTGGGGGCAGTGTTATGGTTTGGAGCATGTTTTCCTGGCATGATTTGGGCCCTTTAATTTGTGTGGAACAATGTCTGAATAGCACAACATCCCTAACTATTGTTGCTGATCAAGTTCATCCTATCATGTTGATGGCGTACCCCAATGGAGATGGCTTCTTCCAACAAGACAATGCGCCATGTCACGGTGCTCGTATTGTGCAGGAGCGGTTTCAAGAACATGAGGGAGACTTTACCTTGCTTAGGTGGCCCCCACAATCACCAGATCTCAATCCAATTGAGCATTTGTGGGACGAAGTTAAAAGAGCCATCAGGCAGCTGGTTCCACAACCATCAAATCTCACAGAACTGGACAGTGCTATTCATCAGGCACGGTGTCAGATTCCTCGCATCACCTTTCAACATCTCGTGGAGTCAATGCCAAGAAGAATCGCCGCAGTACTGAAGGCAAAAGGTGGCCCAACGAAGTACTGATGGGTGGTCATAATAATCTGGCCACTCAGTGTATGTGTATATGTATATATATGTGTATAACACATAAAGGATGTAGCAAAAGTAGGTACAACTGTAAGCCTCTTTTGCCGTACCGTATATATATATGTTTTGTCTTTGTCTCCTGATACAGACACAAAAGCAGTTTACTTCCTATTACTGGTTTGTTTTTATATAAAGGATTCAACTCAGAAACAGCCTGAGGTATCAGGCAAAGGGTAGGGGAGGGCACAGAGCTTCCCTCCCTCCCTTACCACACTGCCCCTCCCCCCTGCTCCTAAAAGCCAACCTTGGAATTTGTTCTTTTAAAAAAAAATTCCCATCTAATGATATGTTTTCCATTGATTTTAGAGAGAGGAAGAGAGAGAGAGAAAACATTGATTAGTTGCCTCCTGTATGAGACTCAACCAGGGATCCAACCCGAAACCTGTGTATGAGCCCCAACTGGGAATGGGATCCCCACCCTTCAGTATAGTAACAGCACTCCGACCAAGGAGCACCGGCCAGACGCAGCTGTGATTTCCTGAGTGACAGGTGAGAGGAACTGTTGCTATCCATAACGAGCTCTTTTCAATCTTACCTATGCTTATGCTAATGAGGAGACAGGGGCCCAAGATAGCTTCAGGATGAGGCCTGGTTGCCAGAGTACCCAGTTACGTGATTTAGAAGGATGTGAATTTTGATCCCTCCCCCGCCCCCTACCCCTTACCTCCAGGTAAGAGATGAGCTGAAGATTAGATCAATAACCAATAGCCAATGATTTAATCAATTATGACTATGTAATAACACTTCATCAAAAACCCTGAAAGAGGGGGTTCAGAAAACTTACAGGTGCTGCTGGGAGGGTCCTGTGACAGGAGAGGGCATGGGAGCTCTGCACCCTCCCCATCCTTCCTCCTGTGCACCCCAGGCTGTTCCTGAGTCGAATCTTTTATTTAAAAAAACAAACAAAACAGTAATAGGAAGTAAACTGCTTTTTTGAGTCCTGTTAGCTGTTCTAGCAAATTATCAAACCTGAGGAGGGGACTGTGGGAACCCCCACTTTATAGCCAGTCTTTTAGACGCATGGGTGGCCCAGACTTATGGTTGGTGTCTGATGTGGAGGCAGCATGTGCACCTGAGAATTTAGTGCAGGATGCCTGTCTAACTCCAGGCAGTGACTGTCAGGATTGACTTGAATCTGAGGGCACCACGCTGGTGTCTGGAGAATTGGAGGTTGGCTGATGTGGGGGAAAACACCCACACATTTGGTGTCAGAAATGGTGTTGTGAACAACAAACAGTTCAGAGGAGGTGTCTCAGGAAATGGTCCTTTTGGGTTAGAGAGAGGAAGAGAGAGAGAGAGAAACATTGTTTTTCTATTTATATAAAACCTCTAGCTAGTTTTTATATAAATAGAAACCTAGAGTAGGCAAAAGACTCTACTCCCAGCACTCGGTGGGGAAAGTGTGACCTCAGCTTCCCCATAACACCCAGACCCTGGGCATTTCCTGGCTTGGAACGCGGGAGCACCGTTTGTTGTGATGGTCTCTTGTCCTCAGTCCCGAGATGTCTTCACAGCCACAGAGATGAAACGAGTGTCTTGGTATTTATAACAAGCCCCTTTCCACCACACAGGTTTATGTTAATAATGTAACTCTTTGAAAGCATCTAAGAATGAGGACTTGTTTCCAGGGGAAGCAACCAGAAATAGAGAGTTGAACATTTCAGCTCCACCCCTAGTTTCCTATGAGGGAAGAAGGGCTAGAAGTGGATTCAATCACCAATGGCCAATGGTTTAATCAATGAAGCCCATGCAATGAAATCTTCATAAAAACTCAACATGATTAAGCTGAAAAAGCTTCCAGGTTGGTGAACATGTGGAAATTGGGGTGGGGGGTCATGGCATGTTCGGAGAGGACATGGGTGCTTCGTGTCCTTTCCCCATACCTTCTCCATGCCTTTCATCCGTCTCTTCCTGAGTTATATCTGTTTATAATAAACTGGTGATCTAGTAGGTATAATGTTTCTCTGAGTTATGTGACCTGCTCTAGCATATCACTCAGACCAAGTAGGAGGCTGTTGGAACTACAATCTACAACAGTTGGGTCAAAAGCACAGGACACAACTGGACATGCAGTTGGCATCTAAAGTGGGTGGTGAGTGCAGGCTTGTGGGACTAAGCCCTTAAACTGCGGGATCGTATGCTATTTCCTGGTGGAAGTGGCAGCATTGAGCCTATTGTAGAACACCTGCTGGCATCTGAGCATTGCACCTCCCCACCTTTCAAATGAATGGACCACCAGAATCCTTGCTCCTCTTCTATCTTTGAAAGGTTTTATGAAAAAGAACTATTTTTCTTAAGATACAGTATCTTAGCTTTTATAATTTACCAGAGGCCTCGTGCACAAAATTTGTGCACTTGGCGGGGGTGGGGGAGTCCCTCAGCGCAGCCTGTACCCTCTCACAGTCTGGGAGCCCTTGGGGGATGTCCACCTGATGGCTTAGGCCCTTAATGCTGCTGCAGAGGCGGGAGAGGCTCCCACCACTGCCGCTGAGCTCACCATCTGTGAGCCCAGCTTCTGGCTGAGCGGTGCTCCACCTGTGGGAGCGCACTGACCACCAGAGGGCAGCTCCTGCGTTGAGTGTCTGCCCCCTGGTGGTCAGTGCACATCCTAGCAACCAGCCGTTCTGCTGTCAGTTGAAATGGGCTCTCCGACATCCCCCAGGGGTCCCGGATTGGTAGAGCGTGCAGGCTAGGCCGAGGGACCCCACTGGTGCATGATCAAGGCCAGGGAGGGATGTGGGAGGTTGGCCAGCTGGAGAGAGACTGCCAGAGGGCTCCAGGATGTGTCCGGCCCGTTTCACTCAGTCCCGATTAGCTGGACACCAGCAGCAAGCTAACCTACCAGTTGGAGCACTGTGGTGGTCAGTGCACGTCATAGTGAGCAGTTAAGCAGCCTTAGCATATCATTAGCATATTACACTTTGATTGGTTGAACAGCCCATGGATGACCTGACACTTAGCATGTAAGACTTTTATTATATAGGATTACATTATATTATTATCAGTTATTATTATCTTTACAATTGCTTTCCTATTAGTTAGGAATTACTCTGCTGCAGTTTTTCTAATTTCTTCAGGTAGGGCCTTATGTCATTGATTTTAAGTCTTTCAACTTTTTATTAAGCATTTAAAACTATAAATTTCCCTCGAAGTCAGCGGTTCTCAACCTGTGGGTCGCGACCCCTTTGGCGGTCGAACGACCCTTTCACAGGAGTAGCCTAAGACCATCCTGCATATCAGATATTTACATTACGATTCATAACAGTAGCAACATTACAGTTATGAAGTAGCAACGAAAATAATTTTATGGTTGGGTCACAACATGAGGAACAGTATTTAAAGGGCCAGAAGGTTGAGAACCACTGCAAGTACATCTTTAATTGCATCCCACAAATTTTGTCATGTTGAATTTTCATTATCATTTGTTCAAAATATTTTCTAATTTCCTTTGTAAATTCTTGTTTGAATCATTAATTATTTAGCAGCGTGCTGTTTTGTTTCCAAACATTGGGGTTTTCTTAGATATCTTAATGTAATTCATTTTAATTTAATTTTGTTGTGGTAAAGCAATTCCTATTCCTGAGTTCCTGAGGAGTGAATTGTGTGCCCCAAAAAATTCATGTGTTGAAGTCTTAGCCTACAGCATGGCAGAATGTGGCTGGATTTGAATGTAGGTATGTAAAGAGGTAATTAAGTTAGAATTAGATCATAATGGGACCCTATTCCCATAGGACAGTGTGATAAGAAAGAGACACCAGGAGTGCACCGAGCAAGCCTGTGACACTGAAAGCCAGGAAGAGAGTCTCATAAGAAACCAGCCCTGCTGGCACCTGGATTTTGAACTGCCAGCTTCCAGAACTGTGAGAAGTACATTTCTCTCGTTGAAGCTGTTATCGTCGTAATGAGCCAGTTAATATTAATAATAGGAAGAGGGCAAAGGGGAGGCCAGACATTATAGGCATGTCATCTGGGCAGCTTCACCAGGAAGCTGCAACGTCACACTCCACAGGGAGCCACCACCCATTCCCTGCAGATCCCCGGGGGAAGGGGTCCAACAAAGGGGTAGATGAGCCTGTGTTCAGTGAAGTCGGGGTGATATAGAGAAGGTGCTTATCTGTCAGCCTCACCTGGGAAAAGATAACTGGCTAGGGAGAGCAGCCACTGTAAGTGCACAGACTCCTGAAGGCATAATTAGCTGAGCTCCTAGCAAAGAATTCTCTCTTGCTTGTCCCTCTTGCACTCATGCCTCTTGCTTGCTCCATGACCCACACTCATCCAGGTGACAGTCTGCAAAGTGGCCTCAAGCAGCCACATGGCCCATGGCCTTGCAGACCCCACAGGCCATGGACTGCAGCCAGGAACGCAAGCTCAGTGGGCAGATGCGGGGCTGGACGTGCTTTACCATGAAGCACGCAGGCAGTGGCCTTCATTCCAGCCCTGCTGAGGCACAGCTGGGCCTTCCATGTGCTGCCAGAGGGAGATAGGGCCTTGCAGAGCCAGGAGTTTAATTCCACACAAACAAGTATCACTCATCCTCCCAGGGAGCCTCAGAAAATCCATTTCTTGTGATATCACAAGAATTCTACTTCCACTGGTAACAGGTGGGGATGCAGAGGTCATCCCATGCTAACAAAGCTACCCAGTCTGTGGTGTTTGTATGGCAGCCCTAGGGATTAACAATGGATCTATGTCTTCCCTGATTGCCTATGTATCTTGATTAACCCTCATTACTTGAGCTCGCTGTAAACTCAGTTGCCCCCAAAAGCCTAGCTAATTACTAACTCTGCATACATGTAAAGAGCATTGGAAGTTCAGAGTCACAACAGAGTGAAAATGATCATTGCTGCATGGCAGCTACTGTGAGGATACAGAGAATACCATAGAGAATGGGATTCATCACGCTTACACAGGAAACGAAATAATGAACCCGGTGAGTTTTCTATGTCTTATGAAGGGGCACTGGCACATTAACTCAGTAATAGAGCAGTTCCTTGACAACTACTTGCCCTGACCACTAAAGAAAATCACCTAGGAAACCAGCAAGTTCCCAGCAGGGATGCAAAATGATGAAAAGATGGAGGGAGGGAGCTGTTCTCTTACTCATCTACACTAATAAAAGAGAAACATGGTAATTGGCGTACGACCGCTACCCTTTTCATTGGCTAATCAGTGAGTATATGCAAATTAACTGTCAGCCAAGATGGCGGCCGGCAGCCAGGCACTGAAGCGAGCAGGGAGGCTTGCTTGCTGCAGACTCCAACGTTCCCCGCCTCACTTGCCGGCCTCTCATCTGCAAGTCTAAGCAACTATGTACTATGTTGCAAATAAGAAGCTAAACAAAACCCCAGAAAAGGGCTTCCATTCAGCCGGGCTCGGACCGCAACATTGTATCTATGTTTTCAGCAGCGAGGCCTCAGAGCTAAAGCTGGCCCAGAATAAAAAAAAAAGAGAGAGAAGAAAACAAGGAGCGGTTGGAAGCTTTAGTCACTCGCCAGCCGGAAAACAGCCCTCAGCCCCTCACCCAGACTGGCCAGGCACCCCAGTGGGGACCCCCACCCTGATCCAGGACACCCTTCAGGGCAAACCAGCCAGCCCCTACCCATGCACCAGGCCTCTATCCTATATAGTAAAAGGGTAATATGCCTCCCAGCACCGGGATCAGCAGAGCAGCGAGGCTCCCGGCACCGGGATCAGCGTGACAGGGGGCAGCGCCCAAACCCCCTGATCACCCTGAGGCTCTGTGTGTGACAGGGGGCGGGGCCACAACCTCCCTATTTGCCCTGCTCTGTTCGTGACAGGGTAAGGCACCCCAACCCCCTGATGGGCCCTGCTCTGTGCCTGATAGGGGGGAGCTCCCCAATCCCCTGATTGCCCTGCCGCTCTGTTTGACAGGGTGTGGTGCACCAACCCCCTGATCGGCCCTGCTCTGTGTGTGACAGGGTGCAGCGCCCCAACCCCGCCCCCCACGGGACCTGCTCTGTGTGTGACAGGGTATGGAGCCCCAACCCCCCTGATTGGCCCTGCTCTGTGAGTGACAGGGGGCAGCGCCCCAACCGCCTGATCGGCCTTGCTCTGTGGGTGACAGGGGGTGGCGCCGCAACCTCCCCATCGACCCTGCCTTGAGTGTGACAGGGGAAGGCCCAGGCCACCGGCTGGAGGGTGATCAATTGGGGGGACTCCACGATTGCCCCAAAGAGGGAGGCCCAGGCCACCGACTGTAGGACTGCAGTGGGTGGGCGGGACCTCCCTCTGCAGGGGTGACCCATCGCGTGGCTCCTGGACTGTGAGAGGACACAGGCCAGGTTGAGGGACCCTTCCCCACAATGCACAAATTTCGTGCACCAGGCCTCTAGTAAAGAAATAAAATGGAAAACCTGCAACCAGGACAGAAGATGGATTTCTCATGGGATTTACCAACCCTCTAGGTCTCATATCCCTGACCATTCATTGATAGAACCTCAGGGAACAGAGCCAGGAATATGCACTGAACAGATGTCAGAAAATTTAACAAAGATGAGAGATGTGTCAGTGGTCAGATTTTATTGACTTAGGGAAAGGCAAAAATGTTCCCTTAAGCACTCGTTTTCAGCCCTGGCCTGGTGGCTCAGTTGGTTGGAGCATCATCCCCTACAGCAAAAGGGTTGTGGGTTTAATTCTTGGTCAGAGCACATACCTAGGCAGTTCTCTGGTTGGGGTGTTTGTGAGAGGCAACCTATCTATGTCTCTCTCTCACATTGATCTCTCTCTCTTTCCTCCCCCTTCCTCTCTCTCTAAAATCAATAAAAACATGTCCTGGGTGAGGATTAAAAACAAACAAACTAATTTTCAGTTCAAAAAGTTGGAAAATTCTTCTTAGCCTAAAGAATGGCTGGTGGAGGACTGCCCACTTCACAGCTGTAATTACCACCTACTTGTCAATGCCCACCAAATAAGCACCTCCATTCTATCTTCCCCCAGGCTCTAGCCTCCTAAAACTACTGAAAATTATTTTCAATGGCCTGCAGGTCTCAAATTAGCAGCTCAAAACTAACCTAAAAATAACTGCCTACCCACCACCAACACCTGTTCCTCATCCATGATGTCCCCAAGGGACTGCCCTTGCCTTGCACCTGGAGCCTTTCCCCTCCTGTACCCCCCACACCAACCTGGAGCAATGCCCATAGGACTAGCTTTGCCATTGGTGTCAGGACAGCTGTGAACAGCGGAGGATGTTGAACACAAACACTGTGTTCACTATAAAAGCACAGATCAGTGTGGCCAGTGGACTCATTCACTGAAGACCAGCTTGGTGACTTGCTCCTCTGAGACGGTCACTCTGGCTCTGTGGAAAGAGCACTTTCTGATAGAAAGTAGTCGCTCAGTAATATTTTTTTGTGAATGAATAAATGAAGAATCCTATCTAATAAAAGACAAAAAGGGTAATTAACCATACCTCCGCTACGCTTCCCATTGGTTAATTAGGGCGATATGCAAATTAACCGCCAACAAAGATGGCGGTTAATTTGCATACGTAGGCACAGTGATGGGAGGTGAAAGGAGAAGGACGGAAGAACAGTGATCAGAAACCCAGGCAGCAGGCAAGAGCCATGGGGGTGCCACCTGGCCTGTGGCCTGGTGGTCGCCATGGCGATCAGAGGGAGAGCGAGCTGCATCAGGATCGGAGAGCCGGGGAGCAGGCGTCACCCGGGCACACCAGCACCTGACATGCAAAGGTCGGGGATGAAATGACTTTTCCCAACCACATCTGCAAATATCCTGGGGAAGGCATCACTGAAGAGTTCACAACAACTCTCTTACTTGGCAAGGAAGAAAACAGTTGGCAACGGAAACAATCCCTTACATCAAAGTTAAGGTCCCTCTGAGTAAAAAAGAATATTTCCAATGTAAAGGAGGGAGCAGGCAAAAATAATAGGTTCTCATGACTTCCACTGAAGTTTGAGCATATGACAGAGTCAAAATGACCATACAAATTAAAACAGACAGTGGACATTCAAATGACCCAAATCAACTGTCACTGGTTGTCCCAGTAGCAGCAATGCTTATGTGATAATATAGTTTAACAAACATACAAAACAAGTCACATGATAAGAGAGGTTCGGCTTCTAAAGTAAATTGAATATGTTCTTTAAAAATTCTCATGTCCTCCCCTCTGACTATAATTCTTAATTTTCCAATCAGAAAATTACCCCTGGTGATCCAGTAACATGTAGAACTTATTTAAAAAAACAAACATCCCAACCATTTTTAAAATATTTAAATTGATATTTTAGGGTTAAAATTATAGAAGATATTTAGATCCAAATATATTTTCTGAATAGAAAATATTTCAGTTTTTGATTTAAAAAAATAAACATAAAAAAATATATAAGTGACACATTTTCCCAAGGAACTCTGAATTAGTACCTTTCCCTCTAACTTTCTTCAAATTAAGAGAATCTATGGAGTTCCCTATACTGCACAAGTTTTAATGAAAGAAAATAAGACTTTCCAAGAGCATCAAATACATGTTTTCTTATTGACAACATATATACTCCTCTCTCTCTCTCTCTCTCTCTCTCTTTAAAATATATTCTTACTGATTCAGAGAGGAAGGGAGAGGGAGAGAGATAGAAACATCAATGATGAGAGAGAATCATTGATCGGCTGCCTCCTACAC
>NW_005354228.1:151438-165366 GCF_000412655.1 Myotis brandtii | reverse complement strand
CAGTTGGGGATGAGCAGGCCAGTGGGGAGGGAAAGTAGGGGCAAGCAGGCCAGCAGGGGGGGCAGTTTGGGTGATCAGGGGCATTTGGGGGCAAGCAGGCTGGCAGCAGGGGGGGCAGTTGGGGGTGAACAGGCCGGCAGGCAGAGT
The DNA here is from genome assembly GCF_000412655.1 of Myotis brandtii. Lineage (NCBI taxonomy): Eukaryota > Metazoa > Chordata > Mammalia > Chiroptera > Vespertilionidae > Myotis > Myotis brandtii. Next base: position 165,219 of record NW_005354228.1, on the reverse strand, counting down.
GGTTAGAGGCAATCAGGCAGGCAGGGGAGCGGTTAGGAGCCAGCAGTCCCGGATTGTGAGAGGGATGTCCGACTGCTGGTTTAGGCCCAATCCCTGTAAACTGGCAGTAGGACATCCTTTGAGGGGTCCCAAATTGGAGAGGGTGCAGGCCAGGCTGAGGAACACACCCTCCCCCGTGCACAAATTTCATGCACTGGGCCACTAGTCTTATATAATAAAAGGCTAATATGCAAATTGTCCCCTTGGGAGTTTGACTGACCGGGAGTTCAACTGCTCGCTATGATGTGCGCTGACCACCAGGGGGCGGTGCGGAACAAAGGAAGGCCCTGGCTGGCAGCCGGAAGGCCCTGATCGCCAGCCAGGCCTAGGGACCCTACCCGTGCTCAAATTTTGTGCACCGGGCCTCTAGTGAATAAATAAAAACTTTGGGCTCAGGCTTAATCAAGCTGGACTGAACTTTATTTCCAATCTGAAGGAGTTGGATTTCATGATCTCTGTTTCCTCCCATGCTGTTAGTTTAAAACTCACTGATGACCCCTTGCTGGTCCTGGATGGTCAGGAGTGACAGAGACAACCACAGCCCAGGCCAGAATGATGGATCTGCCTCTGACCCATGACCTGGCCGTGATGGTACAGAGCGGGCGGGGTAGCAGGTTCTGCTGGGTACTGTTCATTACGTCCTCACAAGAAGCTACAGAAAAGCTATCTGTCAAGTAGCTCTCCCCAAACAGCCAGATTATGGGGCTTTTCACATAATCCTGAGCGTATTTTTTCCATAGCAGGGCCCACCACACTCTGAGAAGGTGCACACGTGCTGTGGGGAGGGCGAGCTGCTGACAACCACTGAAAGCGGAAGCGCTTGCCTGCGTTTATGGGCTTTCCTGCATGGCAATGATTTCTATTAATGGATTACGTAATCTCCCAGGATCTCTCCATGGCTTGAAAGGACTATAAGAAAACACAGAAGAACAGGTCCTGGGGTGATTGTAAGGGAGGAAGAATTTACAGATGAAAAGAGAAAAGTGAGACGTTCTGAGGTGTGGCTCCTCAAAGGCGGGACATGCTCATGCCCTGCTCGGCGGGGGCAGTGCAGGTGGCCAACGCGCACGGAGCAGCTTCCACATGCTTTGTTCTCATTTTGATGATTCCCTAAAGCTGTATTGTCTCCATCTGTGAAGTGTGGGTATGATTCATTCCTCAGAGTAACATGTAAAGATTCAATAAAATGACCCATGTAGAGACGACCCACTAGGCCAGGAGCTAACGGGCACCTTCCTTCCGCTGTGCTCCTGGCCATGAGGTTCAACTGGAGACACTGGCTGTTAGTGAGCAATCGGCTTGTCTCTGCTCCCTGTGCCCACCATTAAGAGTAAGTTCTGGTGATAAGAGTAACAAAACACTAAGCAAGAGGGAGACATCAGTGGCACAAGAGGCCTGGAGGCCCGATTTGTTAGGATGAGGGCAGTTCTGCAGGAGCTCCTTCTGGTGGTGAGAAGGCAGCTCTTAGTGCACACACATCTAAGAGTGCCGCCTGTCACCCACCATCCATGCCACCCCTGGGTGATCCACTGCGGAAAGGGCATGCTTTGACCGCGGCCTCAGAAGGTTCCCTCCCGTGGAAGGGCGAAGCTGGCCTTCGCTCACCATGCAGCTGGGCCTCATTACTACCGGCTGCATCCACACTGCTTTCTCATCTGCCCAGGCTGCTCATCCGCAGGAACGCAGGGCCCAGCACACGCTGCACATTCCTGTGCCATGGGCGATCGAGGGTGACCCGAGCGGCGTGTGGGCAATCCCTGAGCCAGGACTGTGGCCCCTGGAGGTCAGGGCAGTGCCCTCGGCAGATGCCATGGGCATTTTACTAGTAAATTATCATTTTAAAAAATGTCCAAGTGGAAGCAATTAAACTTTGGAAAGTCAAACAGATGTTGCTAGAAAAACAAAGCAACGGAAGCCCAGCTGCGACTGGCTGTCCGTGTTGATCCCAAGGGAGGCTGGCGCCCAGGGCGGCGGCCACGGAGGCAAAGGTTCCTCTGCGATGACACAGCGTGCAGGCCCCCAGGAGCCCCCCTTATGAGGGAAGGCTGAGATGAGAAGTTACTCGATGGCGGCCCAGCACAGCTGGAGGCTGTCACTCGGGGGGTTGCCCGTGGAGGGGGTTCCAGTGACTGAAGCGCCCAAAGAGTTTAGACCTTAGTGACAGATGATGACGTCCGGGAGACTCGCTATGAAATACACACACCGGCCTTGCAGGAAAGTCCCAGGAAGGACACTCACTCCATTGTAACAAGATGGAGAGCGTGAAAATGCCTGAGGGAGAAGGCGCGGGACAGGGGCTCAGAGACGCAGTGCCTCCAAGGAGGTCCTCCTCCTTCCACACAGGCCTCTCCAGGTGAGCCAGCACCTCAGGGCCTGCTGCACACACAGACCCCAAGTTCCCTCCCTGAGAGTCTGGGCCCGGTCCCGGTGGGCGGGCCTCCGAGGAGTCCTGCCAGGGCCCAGGGCTGCACTCCACCTGGGCTCTCAGGGACCTGCCCAGCGGGAAAGTGGGTGCGGGCTGGCGACTCTGGTACTCTGTGCATTGGCTAAAGATTGTTCTTATGAATAAATACATTCTCTTCCCACTTCACGGGCGGGCCTCCTTCCTTGCGGAATCCACCCGCAAAGCTTGGGCTACTTTTCAAGAGCTTTTGTTCCCTCCGCACTTTGTAGTTTTAAGCAAGTCGTCATGATAAAATGCCATGTGACAGATGAGTGAATAAGTAAGTGTAAAGGGAAAAACAAAACATTATGGCTGCCTGTCTTTTGGCTAGGCACAATGCTAAGCAAGGTAGGAACTCTGAGGCAATGAAGGAACGCTTTAGTTAGATTTGACCTTATAAAAATTTAAACCTTGTATAGAATAATAGATACCATAATTTAAAAAAAATAACAGAATGGGAGAAAATGCTTGATTTTTATGCAATATTGAGGAGTTTAAAATGTAAATAATTTAAAGAGTTCTTACAAATCAATCTATATATATAAAGAGCCAAGAGCCGTCACATCCGAAACAACCAAGCGAATGACCGAACAGGCTGAGTGGGGCAACCAAGCCGGCAGGGAGGTTAGTGAGGGACGACCAAACAACTGAACAGAAGGCTGCATGGGGTGACCAGGCCAGGAGGGGTTGGGGCAGTGAGGGGCGACCAAACCACCGAACAGCAGGCTTCGTGGGGCAACCAGGCCAGCAGGGGGGGCAGTTGGCAGCAACCAGGCTGGCAGGGGGACCAGTGAGGGGTGACCAGGCCCGCAGGGGGGCAGTAAGGGGCAACCATGCTGGTGGGGGGGCATTTGGGGGTGACCAGGTTGGCAGGGGGGGCAGTTGGGGGTGACCAGGCAGGCAGGCAGGTGAGCAGTTAGAAGCCAGCAGTCTTGGATTGTGAGGGACCAGTGGTCCTGGATTGTGAGGGGGATGTCCGACTGCCGGCAGTTGGACATCCCCTGAGGGGTCCCGGATTGGAGAGGGTGTAGGCTGGGCTGAGGGGACCCCTCCCCATGCATGAATTTCGAGTACCAGGCCTCTAGTTAAATATAAAAACAATACGCGGTCCCCAAGAAAAATTGACAACACTCAATATTTGTGACATACTTATAAAAATTATCTGTAGTTTCTATGAAATTCAAATTTAATTGGGTGTCCTGTATTGTTTTAAATCTGGCAACCCCCAAATAATAAAGCTTCCAGTTTGCAGCATGAAAAACATTTATGACCCACGGCCACTGGAAAGGTGCTGCACGCCCCGCAGGCGCATTAATGACCCACAGCCACTGGGAAGGTGCTGCACGCCCCGCAGGCGCATTAATGACCCACAACCACTGGGAAGGTGCTGCCACGCCCCGCAGGCGCATTAATGACCCACAGCCACCGGAAAGGTGCTGCAAGCCCCGCAGGCGCATTAATGACCCACAACCACTGGGAAGGTGCTGCCACGCCCCGCAGGCGCATTAATGACCCACAGCCACCGGGAAGGTGCTGCACGCCCCGCAGGCGAATTAATGACCCACAGCCACTGGAAAGGTGCTGCACGCCCTGCAGGCGCATGCTGGCAGGGGCACCTCTGCTCATAGGCTGGGATGCATGAAGAAAACATGCCCTTGTTGATGCGACACCAGGAGACATGCTCAGGGCACTGTCTGCAGGAATATAAGCCCACAGAGTCTTTCTGAGAAACATTTGCAGCCATGGGGTAAGAGCTAACATTAACGCCCCATATTGCATTCTGCCTTGACAGGTGCTAAAACAGGGAGGGCCTCAAGTGGGTAACTGCAAGGCCCTCCCCGCTCTAACCCTGTGGATGAGATTCCCCAGCAATAACCTTCCTATCAAGGGGACCAGGCACAGCTCCTGTGTCTCCCTGAGTAGTGGGTTCCAGCCCCCGCCAGCTGGTGGACTTCTTCAAACAACCAACCTCATCATCCATGAGAGCCAGGAGGCTCCCTCTTCTCAGCACTACTCAGCCTGCCTCTCACACCCCACTGTGGCCCTGCCTATGTGCCCGTGGCCCTGCCTATGTGCCTGTGACCGTGTGTGTGTGCCTGTGACCATGTGTGTGTGCCTATGACCGTGTGTGTGTGCCTGTGACCATGTGTGTGTGCCTGTAGCCCTGCGTGTGTGCCCTGGCCCTGCGTGTGTGCCTGTGGCCCTGCATGTGTGCCTGTGACCATGTGTGTGTGCCCTGTGGCCTTGCGTGTGTGCCTGTGACCATGTGTGTGTGCTTGTAGCCCTGCGTGTGTGCCCTGTGGCCCTGCGTGTGTGCCCTGTGGCCCTGCGTGTGTGCCTGTGGCCATGTGTGTGTGCCCTGTGGCCTTGCGTGTGTGCCTATGACCATGCGTGTGTGCCTGTGACCATGTGTGTGTGCCTGTAGCCCTGCGTGTGTGCTCTGTGGCCCTGCGTGTGTGCCTGTGACCATGCATGTGTGTCTGTGACCATGTGTGTGTGCCTGTAGCCCTGCGTGTGTGCTCTGTGACCATGCGTGTGTGTCTGTGACCATGTGTGTGTGCCTGTGGCCTTGCGTGTGTGCCTATGACTATGCGTGTGTGCCTGTGACCATGTGTGTGTGCCTGTGGCCTTGTGTGTGTGCCTGTGACCATGCATGTGTGCCCATGGCCCTGCATGTGCCCGTGGCCCTGCGTGTGTGCGCACCCTCCTCCCGGGCTTTATTGAGCTCATCTGGCCAGGATTACCTGCCACTCCCTGACAGGAGTGGGGTCCCTCCCTCATCAATCAGATAAAGAGGTGGTGATTAAAACAGCAGCATCTTTTAAAATTTTTAATGTACCTACTTTTTAACCCAGAAATGTCACTTCCTAGAACCTGTGAAAGCAAAAATACAACATAATCTTACCCAATGCATGTAAGATAACATGTATCTACACGTGTATTGGGTTGTCTCATCAAGGGCGAGAAGAGGGCACTGGAGGCTTGGTGCCTTTTGCTGTATAATTTGTATGGTTTGACTTTTCACACTGAAAATGGATTCTAGTTTTACTTATGTGATGTGCTATAACTTTTAAAATAAGCAAAGTGTATCAAAGTATACACCAACATCTCAGACTAACAACTGGTGAAAGTTTTCAGCAATGTAATGAGACTGAGCAATGGGAGGGCTAGTCCGGAATATTCTAGCACCCGCAGCCACGGCCATCTCTGGGCCTCGATGCATGAGCTAGCCTTCAGTCCTTCTCGGCTCCGCTCGAAGGGCTCCTAAGCAAAGCCCAGCTTTCACATTTTCCAAGTGTCATGCAGTCCAGACTGACACGTAAGGAACACGTATTCACAGCCCCCGTCACCTCTCATCACCGTCACATCTCATGCAGCGTGACAAGGCCCTCAGCACACAGAGCCTGCGGTGAGCCTGTGGTGAGCAATCCCAGAAGAGCCTGTAGCAAGTTTCTGTTTGCAAAGTGATACACTGAGTTTAACTACAGAATGATTTGTTCTCTCTCCTTTTCCGCTCTTTAAAGAAGCTAGTTGGGCCCAACTTGTATGAACCAGGAGGTCATGGTTTGATTTCTGGTCAAGGGCACATGCCTGGGCTGCAGGCTAGATCCCCAGTGGGGGGCAAGCAGGAGGCAGCTGATCAATGATTCTCTTTCATCATTGATGTTTCTATCTCTCTCCCTTTTCCTTCTTCTCTGAAATCAATAAAAATATATTAAAAAATAAAAAAGAAGCTAGTTGGGAACTGAATGGCAACCAGTGTTAGTGAGCAATTATCCTAAGGAATGTCACCTAAACTTGGGCCACCTGCATTGACCAAAGCCCATCTCTGCCCTGCCCTGGCTCAGGCCTGCTCAGCCCTCTCCATTAGCCCTGGACACAGTCTCCTGTCGCCTGCCCACCAGAGCCCCCGCTCCGGGGACGTGCCCCGGCCATCTCACCACACTGATGCCGTCATTGAGGAGGGCCTCCCCGAAGATCATCATGTACAGCGGCTCGTTCACACGCGCCTCCTCGAACACAGCCAGCACGGCCACCGGGTCCACGGCAGAGATCAGGCTGCCGAACAGCAGGTTCTGAAGCAGGTTGACGTCGCTGAGGCCAAAGGCCTTGATCTGGCAGATGAGGTAGAGGGAGAGGCCGATGCCCATGGCGTTGACCAGGGCCCCCAGGCCAGCCCACCACAGGATGGAGCCAATGTTCTCAAAGAAGGGCCGAGTGGGCATGAAGTAGCCGCTCTCCAGGACAATGGGAGGGAGGAGGTACAGGAAGTAGATGTTGGAGTCCATGACAGGAGGCGATTTGTGGTCGGTGCCAAAAATGATGGCCCCCACCAGAGCCCCCACAATGATGAGCAGGCAGCTTTCCGGCATGAGGCCTGGCAGCCGGTGGTGGAGGTGGAAGCCTGGGCAAGAGCAGAGGCCACAGTTAGCTGTTTGCTACCGAGACGCGTGCAAGGGCTCTAAAGCCACGCAGAGGGCTCCGGGGCCAGCTGGCCGCGCTCTCTGTGCGGCAGGACCTGGGCGCGGTGGGGCTGACACAGGACCACGTGCTTCACATGCCAGCCCAGCACGGGCTGCGAAATCAGTGTTCTAGGCAGCAGTCCCCCTTCCTCCTTCCTGCTCCCCCATTTTACAGGACTGAGCACTGGAGAGAAGAGGAGAGAAGTGGGTGGACCTGTCTGTGCTCACGCAAAACCGCCTTTAAGGCTCATGCAGAGTCTTTTCTGTCGCCTGAACCTCAGCTTGTTCCAAACTGACCTCATCTCACTTCCCTCTCCACCAAACAAAGAAACAAAACTTAAAAGTTCTTTATTTTCCCCCTTATTTAATCCATGACATTGCCATTCAGTCAGTCACTTAAGGGGAAATCAAGTCGCATTCTCATGACCCCCCATTACTTTTGCCCCTTTATTTAATCAGATGCCTATTTCATCAGTAACATCTCTCTTTAGCTGCCCCTGCAGCCCATCCCCTTCTCTCCAATCCCACAGCCACCGCCTTTGCTCAGGACTGCCCCTTTCTTCTCTAATTACTGCCTTGTCCTCCTAAACGTCTTTCTCACCCTCAAACCGCCAGCTCACCCCCTCCTGCTGCCAGAGGACTTCCTTACACCACATGTATCTGAGGCCCCATTCCCCACCTGGGACTGTGAAGGTACACACACATCTCATGGATTTGAAACTGAGGGTTTTTGTTAAGCATCCCTGCTAACCACCCACGGGGAAGTACTGGGGGGTGGAGGACCAAACATATTTTCTACAATTCCAACTGTTGACAACATTTTAGAAATAAGACATTAACAAATAAGAAGAAAAAAACAAGAAAATGTGTAAGTATACAACTAAATGCACATTGAGTGCCAGCAGACAGGATGGGCAGCCAGAGCGTAGCACGTCACCCTGGGGGTCTCTCTGAATCAACGCCCCACAGCCAGCCACACACCTTTGCACCCTGTGGCCCCTCTCATCTTCCTACCCTGTTGTTGCTGCCTGAATTGTCTTTCATTCAAATTTTTCTGGTCCTGCTCAATCTTTGAGGTTAAGCTTTTCCTGATCTCTTCCAAAAAGAGATAATATGTCTTCCCCCAAATGATTATAAAATGTCATATGTCCCGGTCTGACAACAATGACCCCTTTCTACTGTGTCTGTGTGCATGCTTACCTCACCCACTAAACTCTGAACTCCTCAGACTCAGGCAGAATGGTAGACATCTTTATACCTGCCAATGCGCCCACCCAGATGGCCCACGGCCTGCTGAGAGAATTACGTGTGTGAGGGAATGGGTGAGCAGGCTGCATGTTTGTGAGAGAAGATGTTACATGGTAAGTAGAAGCTGAACAGGCTGTTGGAGAATGCTTGTGACTTACATAGACGAAATGGAAGACATTTCAGGCTGGGAGAATGACAAGAGAAAATAGAGAGACAGGAATGGCCCAGCCAGATATGCTTGATTCATTGAGGGCACCCACCTGGCTGGGGCAAATCGGGAATTGGGAAGAGCATTGGAAAAAGATGCTCTGATGATTTTGAGCCAAATGATGGGGGCCTTGAATTCAAGGTTAAGGAGTGTAGCTTTTCTTCCATAGACCATGGGAAGCCATTGAATGTCTCCTTTGGAATTTTTTAGGGTCAGCCATCCAGGGAGCATGTGTGTTTCCCTGACCATAACTTTGAACTTCTCCATTCACTATAGCAGGCTGGTTAATACCATGGCACATTCACGTCAAGAGACATTATCCCAGACCACACACTTAGTCCACTGGCTTTAACACCAGCATAAGGTCTCCTTCTAAAATCCTGCTCTCTCTGTTTCTGAAGAGAACTTTCTCCTCCAGTTCCCTCCTCCTCCCCTTCCTCCTCCTCTTCTTCTTGTAGTGCTGACTTCAACCACATTGGACTTTTTGAATGTAAAAGAGGCAGACGAGCCCATATGCAGTGTTATTAGGCCTCTGCCGCCCCAGTTTGGCCCTGCTTTCTGGGCTCCAGCGCCCTGTGCCGAGTGCAGCGTGCCCCACCCGCCCAGCCCCGGGGGAGGCGCCTGCACGCAGGGCCCCGGAAGGCAGTGCTGCCTGCCCATCACTCCAGAGCTTTCTCCCTTTCATGACAACAATAGAGTCAGTCACTGGAGGATTTTTAGTTTCAGGGACTGAAACTTAAATAACAATGTCCTACCTATAAGTCAAAGAGAGTCCCCCTTTCCATTCTGCCCAATGATTCAGGACATCCTTCTATAAACTTACAAGAAGCGGAACTGAAATAAAAGATAAACAACAAGTCTGAGGTGACTTTGTATTATTTTTGTTCTATAGTATCATTCTTTGCAACTTGCATAGTTGGTGTTTTAAAAAGGATTGGGGAGCCCAGGCCAGTGTGGCCCAGTTGGTTGGGTATCCTCTGGGGGGCACCAGGAGGTTGCCAGTTCGATGCCCTGTCAGGACACATGCCTGGATTTGCAGTCTCCATCCCCAGTAGGCAGCCAATCAATGTTTCTCTCTCTCGTTGATGTTTCTCTCTGTCCTTCTCCCTTTCTCTTCTCTAAAATCCATAAAAACATGTTTAAATAAATAAATAAATAAATAATGAAATCAGAAGGACTGGGGAGAGTCGTGATGTTTCCTGTCAGAGGCCTGCCAGGCAGCGCTGGACCCACCTGTCTTCCCCATGAAGCGAAGTCCCTGAGGCCAGGGACCACGGTCATTTCCATACATTGCCTAGCGCTCAATGAATGTGACCTCCTAGAATGGTAAATGAAATAATGAATAATAATAATGATTATTAATTCTATCTTAACTCAAATTTCATAATGTAGAATTTAAGACAGTCTGTATTGGTTTCTTGCCTTAAAGTTTTATGTCTCCCCCCACTGCCTCCATCCCTGTCCCTTGTGAATGAACCACCATATAGAAATCTACAAGCCCAGTAATTGGCACCTAGTATGTATTCAATAAACATGCCTTCTTTTCATGTACAATGTAAAAATAATCTGAATTCTGGAAGACTAGCTAATATAAAATTGTACTTGAATGCGCATGATCCACCTGAAAACCTACTTAAGCTATTTTCTTTTTCTAAAGTATGTTGAATTATATCCCTTTGAAAATCAAGAACACAACACTCTACACTTCTAGACAGTGAGTCTGGGCACATATGCTACCTGTAAAGAGCAATCTGTGCTTTATGCTAACATCAAACCTGGATAAAAGACATCCTTTCTGCATTGCGATGTTTACTGACATAGAGCATAAGCCTCTTTTATATTATAAAATCCTTATTTGAACCAAAAAGGTTTTAAAAATAGTTTCACAGACGAACAAGCTGATATGTAGAAAGACACAGTTACTAGCCAGTCCCGGGCAGATCTAGTTCCTGACCCAGAACAGCCTCAGCATCCCTCCCGTGTGTACAAAGGAGCATTTAAAACCCACCAGGACCACCCTGAATGTTCTCAGTCCATGGGCTGCCTGAGAGGTGCTGGGCCCTCAGCTCTACGCTGAGCCTATCACCCCTTTAGAAAGCGATTCTTATGTGAGCACTTCTTAGAGATTATGTGAAACCCTCTGTATAACTTAACCATTTGACAAATCACACGAGAGTTCTTCAGGGTAACAGTTCCATTTAGTCTCCATGCCTCACCAGCTCAGAAGGAATGGCAGTTAGGAAGGAGCACCTGACTAATACACTGTCCCCCGACACCCCCGGGGTCAGGTGAAGAGACAGAGCCCACAGTCCTGATGCCAAGGAATTAGCTGGCAGATCTCATGGCTCAACCCCATTTCCCACCCAGCCTTGTGGTTAATATAAATGGGCACCATAGTTTCTAATAAAGCAATTTATCTATTCAAATGACAAATTTCATAACCGTGGCAAAGGATATGTTATACAAAGTAATTGAAATACTTGTATCAGTTTTTCACTTTTGAATAAGCTGGTTTTCTTAAAAAAATTTTTTTAAATCATCACCTGAGGATTTGAGAGAGAGAGGAAGTAAGACAGAGAGAGAGAGAAAGAGGAAGAGAGAGAGAGAGAGAGAGAGAGAGAGAGAGATGGCAGAGAAACAGTGATCAGTTGTCTCCCATACTCGACTTGATTGGAGGTAGAACCTTCAGCCTAGGTATGTGCTCTGATCAGAATCAAACCCACAGCCTTTTGGTGCTGGGATGACGCTTCAACCAACTGAGCCACCTGGCCTTGGCTCTCAGTAGCTGGTTTGAAGGAGAAAGGGGGTGGCATTTGGAATTAAATGGTCACAGAGTGTAAACCATCACATTGGGTTTGGCACAAAGAACCTTGATTAGCATTTAATCCATCAACTTGAATTCACTTTATTTCACAAAGGAAAGCATGGGTGCCCCACTGGCTGCATTAGGCTCCTGTGTAGATCTATATTCTACCTACAGATCTAATCTCCTGTGTCCCTATTCCCGTCACCGAGGCACCTAAGAGTTGCTCTCTGCCAGTTTACAGAATTAACAGTGGGAGCTGCTGCTGAAGCCCCTGGCTACATGACCAAGAATGAAAGGAGAATGTTTTACAGAGAATCTTTATGTGATTCGTGAATTCCCATTGGCCATCGTCCTGAGGTCTGCGTGCCTCACTCTGCAGTGATTTTTAAAGCACAGAACCTTGAGGTTGCTGCGCACCAACTAATGTCACATGGTTGTCACACAGAAATGAGGAGACATCAAAACAACCCAGGACCGAAGGCACACTTTACATGCCAACACACAGGCCTGAGCCCCAACGGCTGCACGGAGCTGGTGCCCCCCTGGAATCGAGGGCAGAGCTGATATGACAGCACCGCAGTACACCCACTGGGCGCCCATCCCAGGCACGGCCACACTCAGCCTCTCATGTGGGAGACGTGCACAGCCCAGGTGGGGGGACTCACCTATTTTTGCGAGGGAAGCTAGAAGGATCCAGAGGGTGACTTCATAGGGGACTTGCACGTAGTCATAGTCCAGTGCAAAGACAGTGACCTCACCCAGAGCCGGGCCCGAAGCAGCAAACCCAGCCCCAGGCTCCTGCTGGGCCGTGGAATCCGTGGGTTTGTTCAAATCAGACGTTGCTTTGGAACCCTTGAGGGCCACTAGCAGCAGCAGCCACTGCCAAGGACTAAGCGGCCCCGGTGCCTGGAAACCCATGCTGGGCCTCCTCCCGCCCCTCGCACTGGGCCCTGCCTCAAGGGTCCTGAGCACAGGAGTCCGCCGGTCAGCAGGACACGAGCACAGTCCACGGCCTTGAGTCCCGAGTGCAGATGCTCTCAAATGGCCTCGATGAGATTCTGTTCAGGCAGCTTGCTTCTGCCTCACACACAGTGGTTCAGCAGCTCTGTTCCCCTGGGAGCACCTGTGTGACTTTACCTGGCTGGTGAGGAGCGTATCTGGGAAGGGAAAATCCCTCTTCACGCAAAGCTGTTTCTCACTGCATGGCATGGCACACGGGCTTGGTCCTGTGAATGAAAATTGACAAGGATGCCTCAGGCTCCTTCCAGACATCGCTGGAGTCCTGCCAGGAGGGGTCCTCCTCTCCCCGCTCCCAGCGAGGGCTGCTGCCTCGCACCTGCCCCTTCTCTCCTCCTGGCTCTCTCTGTCGCTGTGCTGAGTGGCGAAGCTGCAGGTAGCTCTGGATCCACTAATTGTTCTCCCTGATTGGACTTCCCTGAGTGCTCGCTGGGGGTTACACTGCTGACACCTAGTGGGCAGCCACCATAGGCCCCTTGGCATTTCAGTGACAAACTTCTCAGGCAACCAACCATGTGACCTTCATCTGAACCAGGGCCCTTCTGAGAGTAAGAAAAGCTACCCATACATGCCAGGCCCGGTATAAACCAGGAGGTCCTGGCACCCGGGGCAGAAGGTCTCTATAACGAGGAGGAAAAAGAGGAGGTATGACTCATTACTGGATTCCATGAGCAGTGATTCAAAGAAAGAAAGTTCTAGTTCTCTGTAAACTTTACATAGCACTAAAAAAAAAAGCAATAAGCTGAAGAACAAGCTCCATGAATACATGTGAAAACCCGGTTTTGAGAAACTCCATGGCACGTCTGAATGTTCAGTGTAAAAGATTTTGTTATTAAGGTCTATTTGTTCCAAAAAAGCAGCACAACAGAGTTTATGAAAGGGTGCCGAGATGAATCCCGTGGATTCACTCCTAGCTCTACATCAGCCAGGTGACCAATTACTCACCTTTCAAGGTGTCCTCATATGAGAAGGGGAGGTTAATAATAGCTGCCTGATGGAGTGACTAGGAGTGCACACGAGATGAGACAGGTACACTATCTGGCACTTAATGTTAAATTTTATTATTTTGAAGCACATTTCTTATTCTATCCTATCTAATAAAAGAGTAATATGCAAATTAACCCTCACTCCATCACAATGATGGTGGTGGCCACGGAGCTGGAGCAAGCAGGAGGCGGGGGCGATGGAGGAAGCTAAGCTTCCCGTCTGCCCTGGCCAGCCCTGAGCTCAGCTAAAGGCAACTAAGTTTCAATTATAGGAGATAAATAAACCCCAGATACCTGCTTCCAGCTTCCCTGGCCTCCGCTCAAGGAGGGGCTGGGAACATGGGTTGCCAGGGGCAACCCAGGCTTTGAGTGGGACCAAGGCAACAAAGTTTCAATTATAGAAGTTAAATAAATCCCAGATACTTCTTCCAGCCCGGCTGTGGCCAGACTGAAAATGGCCATCAGCCCCTCACCCAGACTGGCCACACCCCCATGGGGTGAGGGTCCCCACTGGGGGGCTTGACCAGCCTGCAAACAACCATCAGCCCCTCACCCAGGCTGGCCAGGCACC
>NW_005354228.1:146581-151288 GCF_000412655.1 Myotis brandtii | reverse complement strand
ATATAATAAAAGGGTAATATGCAAATTGACCCTAACAGCAGAACAACTGGGAATGACTGGTCACTATGACACACATTGACCACCAGGGGGCAGATGCTCAATGCAGGAGATGCCCCCTGGTGGTCAGTGCACTCCCACAGGGGGAGCTCTGCTCAGCCACAAGCCAGGCTGACGGCTGCTAGTACAGCTGTGGTGGCAGGAGCCTCTCCCACCTCCTCAGCAGTGCTAAGGATGTCCGACTGCAGCTTAGGCCTGCTCCCCGCTGGCAAGTGGAAATCCCCCAAGGGCTCCCGGGCTGCCAGAGGGATGTCTGACTGCCAGCTTAGGCCTGGTCCCCTGGGGAGCGGGCCTAAGCCAGCAGGTGAACATCCCCCGAGGGGTCCCAGACTGCGAGAGGGTACATGCCGGGCTGAGGGACCCCACACACAAGCGCACAAATTTTTGTGCACTGGGCCTCTAGTATGAGAAATAAAAACTCTGTGGCAATGACAGAGTGCTCTGCTCAACAGCCCAGCCAGCATGGCTCAGTGGTTGAGCACCAACCCAGGAGCCAAGAGGACCTCAGTTTGATTCCTGGGTCAGAGCACATGCCCGGGTTGTGGGCTTGATCCCCAGGAAGGGACGTACAGGAGGCACCTGATTTATGATGTTTCTCTCTCCTTGATGTTTCTATCTCCCTCTCCCTCTCCCTCTCCCTCTTCCTTTTTCTCTCTCTAAAATCAATGAAAACATACTTTAAGAAAAAGAGTGCTCAATAGAAAATGAGAATTTATATTCATTGTCACTACCTCAACACCTCTTCATATCAAACTGCAGGATGGTTTATATTTCTTTTCTTAGTTTAGACTAGTGAGTGCAGACAATTCTCCCTCAACAAACTCAATAAAAATCATTGGAAAATTGAGTCAGGAAGGGTTAAAGAAGGCTAGTATCTAGCTGCAACTTCTTAGTAATAAAATAGAATTAAAAGCTCACAAATGGATTAGGCAAAACCTTTCTCATACACAACAAAACCACAACCGATAAAAGGAAAAATAGATAAATCAAAATAAAAAACTTTTGATCCAAACTATATAATTAAGGAAGTAAAAACCACACTCACATATTAAAAAAATTGTAAATCACATATGTGATAAGGGATTTATATGCTGGACATATAAAAAACTCATGAGAGATTTGAAGATGGTGGTATAGGTAAATGCTTGTACTCACTGCCTCCCACAACCACATCAAAATTACAGCTAAAACACAGAATAATCATCATCCAGAACCGCTGGAAAGCTGGCTGAATGGAAGAGATAAATAAGAAAGTGCACTGAGACCGGTAGGAGGTGTGGAAGTGCGGAGGCATGTAATGGGTTGCTTCAGCACCCATGTGTGCTGCATTTTTAATCTGGAGGGAGATTGTCTCTGTGGAGGCTCCCAGAGGAGCAAGGGGTCCCAGCTCCACACCAGACCCCCATCCCAGGGTCCCAGATCTGGGAAGAGAAGTTCCTATGGGCAGTAAGAACTACAGGCTATAAAAAAAAGTACAGATTGGGGTTCAGTGACACAGATGCTGCTGTAGACCCAGCTGTTCCTCTTAAAAGGCCGGCACCATGAACTGAACTTACAAGATTCTACTTCCTCTTAGCTCTAGCAACAGGGTGAGGCTCTGGGGGACACAGATACATATGAGGAGGAACTGAATTATCTGGAATCAGGGCAGGAACGTGGAGGTGGATTTCTCTCAGATGGAGGTACTCACAGGGATCATTGTTCCTATGCTGGGACCTCCCTGGTGTATGGCTGACTGGCAGCCATTTCTGTTTGCTCCACCCTGGTGATTCCCTAAGACCCTGCCTCATCCAATTTACAACCCAACATAAATTGTGTGCAGTGGCTTTTGCATATAAATGGCCTGTCCTTATTCAGGCTATAATCTCTCAAACAAACTGCAGCTGGGTCACGAAGCCCCAAACCTATCAATAAAAGGTCCAAGATCCCACACCAGCAGCATCCTGCCTTGCTTTACAGCTGGGCCTCGCCTGGGCATTTCCAAACATGATACAAAGAAGAGGAATCTGCAGATCTCTCTGTAGCTCCTGATGGGTGGCCCCAGGCAGTGGCTGACTTTGCACTTCCCTGGAGACCCAAAAGCCAGTGTACCCAGTGGTTAGTGTCAGACCATACCAGATTACAACTCTACACATCCATAAGTGACACACTTAAGGGACAGACTCAGTGAGCACCAAAGCTCCACTGAAGCAAGTCCTGCTCCATAGGGGTGTCTCCTGCACAGCAGCTCTCCCACTGTAGTGACAGCTGGTCCTCACAGCCAATTGGCCTGGAGGTCAATTCCTCCCAGTGACACCAACAGCAATTAAGGCTCAAGTAAAACAAGACTGTGCTCACAGTCCACAAAGGGGTACATCTAGAGCTCCCAGCTCAAGTGACTGAAGAGGCTGAGCCACTAGGCCCTACAGCAGTGATGGCGAACCTATGACACCTCTGACACGCGAACTCATTTTTTTGGTTGATTTTTCTTTGTTAAATGGCATTTAAATATATAAAATAAATATCAAAAATATAAATCTTTGTTTTACTATGGTTGCAAATATCAAAAAATTTCTATATGTGACACGGCACCAGAGTTAAGTTAGGGTTTTTCAAAATGCTGACACGCCGAGCTCAAAAGGTTCACCATCACTGCCCTATAGGATACCTACCACACAAAGCCACTCTATCAACTCAAGGAGACTTCGCAGCTCTACCCAATACATAGAAACAAACACAGGGAAGCAGCCAAAATGCAGAGACAAAGAAACATGTCACAAATGAAAGAAATGAAAGAAGCAAGCAAACTACTGGATATAGAGTTCAAAACCACAGTTATAAGGTTACTCAAGAATCTTCTAGAAACCTCCAAAAAAAATGGAAAAGAATCAGTCATAAATTAAGCATACCTTGATGGAAATAAAGAATAATATACAGGGATTCAACAGTAGAGTAGAAGATTCTGAGAATCAAATCAATAATTTGAAATATGAGGAAGCAAAAACACCCAACCAGAAGAGCAAAAAGAAAAAAGAATCCAAAAATATGAAGATAGTGTAAGGAGTCTCTGGGACAACTTCAAGTGTACCAGTGTTCGTATTCTGGGGGTGCCAGAAGAAGAAGAGAGAGAGAGATTGAAAAACTATTTGAAGATATAATGCCAGAAAACTTCCCCTACCTGGTGAAAGAAATAGACTTACAAATCCAGGAAGCACAGAGAATCCCAAACAAGAGGAACCCAAAGAGGATTATATCAAGACACATCATAATTAAAATGGTAAAAGTTAAAGACAAAGAGAGAATCTTAAAAGCAGCAAGAGAAAAGCAGTTAGTTACCTACAAGGGAATGCTCATATGACAGTCAGCTGATTTCTCAACAGAAACTTTGCAGGCCAGAAGGGAGTGGCAAGAAATATTCAAAGTGATGAATAGCAAGAACCTACAATCAAGATTACTTTACCCAGCAAAGCTATCATTTAGAATTGAAAGTCAGATAAAGAGCTTCACAGACAAGAAAAAGCTTAAGGAGTTTATCACCACCAAACCAGTATTATATGAAATGTTGAAGGGTATTCTTTAAGAAGAGGAAGAAGAAGAAAAAGAAAAAGATAAAAAAAATATTAACAACAAAATTGCAACAAATACATACCTATCAACAATTGAATCTAAAAATCAAAATGAATGAATAAGAAATCTAATGGACAGAATAAACTTGCGAATAAAATAGAATCAAAGGCATGGAAATGGAATATACTGATGATTCTCAGAGGGAATTGTGTTGGGGGAGTGGGAAGAGATTAAACAAAGATCTTATATGCATACCAACATTGCCTATAGACACAGACAATAGGGTGGCAAAGGCCTGGGGTGGGGCAGGAACCAGGTGAAGGGGGACAATGGGGGGAAAAGATACATCTGTAATAACCTCAACAATAAAGATTTAAAGAAAAAAAGAACTCTTACAACTCAATAATCAAATGATAAATAGGTCAATTAAAAAGTGAGTAAAGAATCTAAAATGACATTTCTTAAAAAATATACACAGTCAATGAACACATGATAAAAAAGCTCAACATCAATAGTCATTAGGGAGATGCCAATCAAAATAGTAATGAGATATCACTTCATACCCATGAGAACGCTAGACAAGCAAACTAACAAAAAGGCAGGCAGTACCAATCCCACCAATCATGGCAAGAAAGTAGTGGGACTCTCAAATGCTAGTGCAAATCTAAAATGGTCCATTTTGGTTGTTTCTCAAAATATCAAACAAAGAATTAACACATGTCCCAACAATTTTATCCTTACTAATAAAAGGCTAAGTAGTCGTCACGCCCTCATGCATGATGCTCTCATGCCATCACAAGATGGCTGCACACACAGCAGAGGCGGGCTTCCTGCAACCCCATACGTGCATCGTGGGGGCAGGGCCCCAGAGGCCGCTCTGTGTGGCTTCCGCCAGGCTTCCCGCAGCCCTGCATGCATGCCACGGGGTTGGGACTCCTGGCTCCGGCCTACCTCTTTGGGGCAATCTATCGAGGAGCCCCGGATGGATGGGTGGGGCCTACCTCTTGGGGGCAATCGATTGTGGAGCTCCTGCACTATGAGAGGGCACAGGCCAGGCTGGAGTAATCCCCCCTCCCAAGTGCACGAATTTCGTGCACCAGGTCA
>NW_005354228.1:138310-146543 GCF_000412655.1 Myotis brandtii | reverse complement strand
CAGGTCATATATATATATATATATATATATATATATCCAAGAGAAATGAAAACATATTCATTTGAAAAGCTGTACATGATTACTTTTAGAAGCATCATTCATAACAGTCAGAAAGTGAAAACAATCCAAATGGTCATCACTTGTTGAATGGTCAAATAAAATGTGAACTATCCATACACGAAGGGAAGAGCTAATATGTGCTATAGCATGGATGAACTTGAAAAAATAATGGTAAGTTATGCTAAGTGAAAGAAGCCAGTCACAAAGACCAGCTATTATAAGACTCTAATTACCATATATGACATGTCCAGAATAGCAAATCTATAGAAACAGAAAGTAGATTAGTTGTCTAGGCCTGAGGGGGTGCAGAGGGACTATTTATGATTATAAGTTTTCTTTGGGTTGATGAAATATTCTAAATTCATGGTATGGTTGCAGGATCCTATGAGCATACTAAACCATTGAATTGTACACTTTAAATGGGTGAGTCATCTAGTATTATCTTTACTAATAAAAGGGTAATATGCTAATTATACTGGGTCGATTCGACATCTTCCGGATGTCTGACTTCCTTCTGGACAAAGCCACGGTGGTGGAGGCCGAGGCAGAAGTGGTTAGGGGCAATCAGGGGGAGCCTCTCCTGCCTCCTCAGCAGTGTTAAGGATGTCTGACTGCAGCTTAGGTCTGCTCCCTACTGGCAAGTGGACATCCCGAGAGGGCTGCCAGAGGGATGTCTGATTGCCATCTTAGGCCCAATCCCATGGGGAGTGGGCCTAAGGCAGCAGATGGTCATCCCCCGCAGGGTCCCAGACTGCGAGAGGGCACAGGCCGGGCTAAGGGACCCCCCCCCCCCCCACCCCCGCACAAATTTCATGCACTGGGCCTCTAGTATCTTAATAAAGCTGTTTTAAAAAGTAGGAGGTGAGGGGACCAGGGGGCTAATTTGTTATGACTCAGCCATAGCTTCACAAGAAAGTACAACTGGTTGTTTGGTCACATGGTTTATCTTCCAGAAAGCCATGTGGAATTACCATGCTTTAGAAAATTTATGAGAGATGAGAAGAAAGAGAAAGGATTTACCTGAAGAGTGCTTCCCATCTCCTATTTCTTATTGGTCCACATCTGCTCCCCAGGGCACTGACTCCCTTATCCTTCCAGATATATTAACAGGATGCCTGCTGAGGACCCGGCCCTCCACCTTGCCCCGCAGGGCTCACACTGGCCTGGAAGTAGAAAGGAGAGACAACCTTTTTGAGTCCAGCCAAGCTGAGCCTGTGGAAGCCTTGAGGCTGCAGGAGCCTTTGGTAGTGCTAGAGCAGATGACAGTAGAGAAACTACAATATATCATGGAGTAATGTTTAAAAGCCAGAGGTAGAGAGCGGGGAAAATGGTGGCGTTAATTTGGAAGCACCTACTTCACTACAGTCCCCAGTGCCAGAACTGGAGGATGAGCTGCAAGTCTTGCATGAAACAGCATGTGGCTGCCTATCAAAGCACAGGAGAGCCCTGGCTTCCTCACCTGCTCTCCTTCTCCGGGCGAGGAGCTAGTGTTCCAACAGCAGATATCCATGAACTGGCTTGGGGACATCTGCCCCAGAAGACCCATCTGATGAGGGAGCAAGCGAGGTCATGGCAGCCGAAGCAAGTGGTCCAAGCCCAGGGAGGAGACAAGCATACCCTGGGGAAGTGACATGGTGGCACATAAATTAGTCCTCAAAAAAGGGAAAAAGCAATAAAAAACCAAAGACAGCAAAATGCCTCTCTGACAGGTCCATTCCTCAGCATCTCAGCCACCTGCAGGTTATATTCTGGCTCCCCTCACTCAAAAACACAGTTCCTGAGAGAAGCCTTTTTCCCTGTCCTTTTTTTCCCCTTTTCTTCTTCCCTTCCCTTCCCTTCCCTTCCCTTCCCTTCCCTTCCTTCCTTTCCTTTCCTTTCCTTTCCTTTCCTTTCCTTTCCTTTCCTTTCCTTTCCTTTCCTTTCCTTTCCTTTCCTTTCCTTTCCTTTCCTTTCCTTTCCTTTCCTTTCCTTTCCTTTCCTTTCCTTTCCTTTCCTTTCCTTTCCTTTCCTTTCCTTTCCTTTCCTTTCCTTTCCTTTCCTTTCCTTTCCTTTCCTTTCCTTTCCTTTCCTTTCCTTTCCTTTCCTTTCCTTTCCTTTCCTTTCCTTTCCTTTCCTTTCCTTTCCTTTCCTTTCCTTTCCTTTCCTTTCCTTTCCTTTCCTTTCCTTTCCTTTCCTTTCCTTTCCTTTCCTTTCCTTTCCTTTCCTTTCCTTTCCTTTCCTTTCCTTTCCTTTCCTTTCCTTTCCTTTCCTTTCCTTTCCTTTCCTTTCTTCTCCTCTCCTCTCCTCTCCTCTCCTTTCCTTTCCTTTTCTTTTCTTTTTTAGTTCTGAGGTCATACTGCATTTCCCCCCCCCTCATTCTCTTTTTTAAAAATTATTTTTGACAATATTACAGATGTCCCCAAGTTTTCTTTCCTCTGCTCACCTGCACCCAGTTCCCAGCCTGCCTACCATAGTCTTCACCACATTGTTGTCTGTGTCCATGGGCAGCACACATATGCTCTTTGGTTAATCTTTTCACCTTCCTTTATCATTTACCCCCACCCCCACCCCTCCTCTTTGAAATCTGTCAGTCTGCTCCATGCACCCATGCCTCTGGTTCTATTTTGTTCATCAGTTTATCTTGTTCATTAGATTCCACACATAAGGGAGGTCATATGGTATTTGTCTTTTTCTGAATGGCTTATTTCATTTAGCATAATACTCTCCAGGTTCCTCTATGCTACCTCAAAGGGTAAGAGATCCTTATTTTTTACAGCTGCCTAGTATTCCATGGTGTAAATGTACCATAGCTTTTTATCCACTCATCTACTGATGGGCACTGAGCTGTTTCCAGACCTTAGCCATTGTAAATAGTGATGCTAGGAACATAGGGGTGTGTACATTCTTTCTGATTAGTGTTTTGGGATTCTTAGGACATATTCTCAGAAGTTGGATCACTGGATCAAATGGCAGTTCAATTATTAATTTTACTAGAGGCCTGGTGCACAGATTTGTGCACTGGTGAGGGATGTGGCTTGTGGGGATCAGCCTGCTGTGGGAGTGCTGCTTCCTGGTCAGAGCCGAGCAGCTGTGGACCCACCCTCTAAGCGGCTGCTCCTGCTGTGGGTGCGCACTGAGCGTCTGTCTCCTGGTGGTCAGTGCGCATCATAGCAACTAGTCGACAGGTTGTTCCGCCATTTGGTTGTTGGGCTTTTATATATATAGATGAGGAAACTCCATACTTTTTTCCATAAAGGCTGCACCAGCTTGCTTTCCCACCTCCTTTCCTTTCCTTTCCTTTCCTTTCCTTTCCTTTCCTTTCCTTTCCTTTCCTTTCCTTTCCTTTCCTTTCCTTTCCTTTCCTTTCCTTTCCTTTCCTTTCCTTTCCTTTCCTTTCCTTTCCTTTCCTTTCCTTTCCTTTCCTTTCCTTTCCTTTCCTTTCCTTTCCTTTCCTTTCCTTTCCTTTCCTTTCCTTTCCTTTCCTTTCCTTTCCTTTCCTTTCCTTTCCTTTCCTTTCCTTTCCTTTCCTTTCCTTTCCTTTCCTTTCCTTTCCTTTCCTTTCCTTTCCTTTCCTTTCCTTTCCTTTCCTTTCCTTTCCTTTCCTTTCCTTTCCTTTCCTTTCCTTTCCTTTCCTTTCCTTTCCTTTCCTTTCCTTTCCTTTCCTTTCCTTTCCTTTCCTTTCCTTTCCTTTCCTTTCCTTTCCTTTCCTTTCCTTTCCTTTCCTTTCCTTTCCTTTCCTTTCCTTTCCTTTCCTTTCCTTTCCTTTCCTTTCCTTTCCTTTCCTTTCCTTTCCTTTCCTTTCCTTTCCTTTCCTTTCCTTTCCTTTCCTTTCCTTTCCTTTCCTTTCCTTTCCTTTCCTTTCCTTTCCTTTCCTTTCCTTTCCTTTCCTTTCCTTTCCTTTCCTTTCCTTTCCTTTCCTTTCCTTTCCTTTCCTTTCCTTTCCTTTCCTTTCCTTTCCTTTCCTTTCCTTTCCTTTCCTTTCCTTTCCTTTCCTTTCCTTTCCTTTCCTTTCCTTTCCTTTCCTTTCCTTTCCTTTCCTTTCCTTTCCTTTCCTTTCCTTTCCTTTCCTTTCCTTTCCTTTCCTTTCCTTTCCTTTCCTTTCCTTTCCTTTCCTTTCCTTTCCTTTCCTTTCCTTTCCTTTCCTTTCCTTTCCTTTCCTTTCCTTTCCTTTCCTTTCCTTTCCTTTCCTTTCCTTTCCTTTCCTTTCCTTTCCTTTCCTTTCCTTTCTTCTCCTCTCCTCTCCTCTCCTCTCCTTTCCTTTCCTTTTCTTTTCTTTTTTAGTTCTGAGGTCATACTGCATTTCCCCCCCCCTCATTCTCTTTTTTAAAAATTATTTTTGACAATATTACAGATGTCCCCAAGTTTTCTTTCCTCTGCTCACAGTTCCCAAGTTCCCAGCCTGCCTACCATAGTCTTCACCACATTGTTGTCTGTGTCCATGGGCAGCACACATATGCTCATCTTTTCACTGGGCAGCACACATATGCTCTTTGGTTAATCTTTTCACCTTCCTTTATCATTTACCCCCACCCCCACCCCTCCTCTTTGAAATCTGTCAGTCTGCTCCATGCACCCATGCCTCTGGTTCTATTTTGTTCATCAGTTTATCTTGTTCATTAGATTCCACACATAAGGGAGGTCATATGGTATTTGTCTTTTTCTGAATGGCTTATTTCATTTAGCATAATACTCTCCAGGTTCCTCTATGCTACCTCAAAGGGTAAGAGATCCTTATTTTTTACAGCTGCCTAGTATTCCATGGTGTAAATGTACCATAGCTTTTTATCCACTCATCTACTGATGGGCACTGAGCTGTTTCCAGACCTTAGCCATTGTAAATAGTGATGCTAGGAACATAGGGGTGTGTACATTCTTTCTGATTAGTGTTTTGGGATTCTTAGGACATATTCTCAGAAGTTGGATCACTGGATCAAATGGCAGTTCAATTATTAATTTTACTAGAGGCCTGGTGCACAGATTTGTGCACTGGTGAGGGATGTGGCTTGTGGGGATCAGCCTGCTGTGGGAGTGCTGCTCATCCTGGTCAGCCGAGCAGCTGTGGACCCACCCTCTAAGCGGCTGCTCCTGCTGTGGGTGCGCACTGAGCGTCTGTCTCCTGGTGGTCAGTGCGCATCATAGCAACTAGTCGACAGGTTGTTCCGCCATTTGGTTGTTGGGCTTTTATATATATAGATGAGGAAACTCCATACTTTTTTCCATAAAGGCTGCACCAGCTTGCTTTCCCACCAGCAGTGTATTAGGGTGCCCCTTTCCCCACATCCTTGACAGCACTTGTCATTTGTTGATTTGTTGATGGTAGCCATTCTGACAGGTGTGAGGTGATACCTCATTGTCGTTTTAATTTGCATCTCTCTGATGATCAGTGACTTTGAGCATGTTTTCATATGTCTCTTGGCCTTCTGTATGTCCTCTTTGGAGAAGTGTCTATTTAGGTCCTTTTCCTATTTTTAAATTGGATTGTTTGTCTTCCTTTTGTTAAGTTATATGAGTTCCTTATATATTTTGGATATTAAACATTTATCCTATGTATCATTGCCAAATATGTTCTCCATAGAGTGGGCTCCCTCTTCATTTTGTTGATGGTTTCTTTTGCTGTGCAGAAGCTTTCTATTTTGATGTAGTCCCATGTGTGTATTTTCTCCTTAGTTTCCTTTGCCCTAGGAGATGTATCTGTAAACATATTGTTATGATAGGTGTCTGAGATTTTGCTGCCTATGGTTTCTTCTAGGATTTGCATGGTTCCATGACTAACATTTAAGTCTTTTATCTATTTTGTGTTTATTCTTGTGTATGGTGTAAGTTGGTGGTCTAGTTTCATTTTTTTGCATGTATCTGACCAATTTTCCCAATCCGTTTATTGGAAGAGACTGTCTTGACTCCTTTGTATGCTCTTGCCTCATTTGCTAAATATTAATTGAGCGTAATGGCTTGGGTCAATTTCTGGGATCTTTATTCTATTTCATTGATCTATATGTCTGTTCTTGTGCCAGTAGCAGGCTGTTTTGATTACAGTGGCTTTGTAGTATAACTTTCATGGTGTAGTATAACTTGATATGTGGTATTGTGATTTCTCTAACTTTGTTCTTCTTTCTCAAGATTGCTAAGGCTCTTTGGGCTCTTTTTTTTTGGTTCCATATGAATTTTTGGAGTATTTGTTCTGAATCTGTGAAATATGCTGTTGGGCATTTTAATAGGGATTGCATTGAATCTGTAGATTGCTTTTGGTAATATGGATATTTTAATGATGTTGATTCTACCAATCCATGAACACGGTATATTCTTTTACTTCTTCATATCCTCTTCTATCTCTTTTTTCAATGTTCTATAGTTTTCCATGTACAGGTCTTTTACTTCCTTGGTTAAGTTATTCCTAAATATTTTAATTTTAATTTTCAATGGTAAATGAGATTGTTTGTTTAGTTTCTCTTTCTGAGAATTCATTATTGATGTATAAAAATGCTATTGATTTCTGGGTGTTAATTTTGTATCCTGCTACATTGCCATATTTATTTATTAAATCTAGTAATTTTTTGGTGGAGTACTTAGGGTTTTCTATGTACAATATCATGTCATCTGTGAATAATGATCGTTTTACTTCCTCCTTTCCAACTTGGATGCCTATTATTTCTTGTCTGAATGCTATGGCTTATACTTCCAGTACTATGTTGAACAAGAGTGGTGAAAACGGACATCCTGTCTTGTTTCTGTTATTTTGGGAAATGGTTTTAGCTTTTTCTCATTGAGTATGAGGTTTGCTGTGTCATATATGGCCTTTATCATGTTGTGATGTGATACCTCTATTCCCACTTTGCTGAGACTTTTTATAAAAAATGGGTGTTGGACTTTGTCAAATGCTTTTTCTGCATCTATTGATAGGATCATGTAAATTTTGTCATTCAATTTGTTTATGTGATGTATGATGTTTATTGATTTGCGAATATTGTACCAGTCTTGCATCCCTGGAATAAATCCTACTTGATCATGGTGTATGATCTTTGTAATATATTGCTGGATGTGATTTGCTAATATTTTTTGAGGATTTTAGTATCTATGTTCATCAGGGATATTGGCCTGTAATTCTCTTACTTTGTAGTGTCTTTATTTGGTTTTGGAATTAGGATAATGCTGGCCTCATAAAAAGAGCTTGAAAGTGTTCCTTCCTCTTGGATTTTTTGGAATAGTTTGAGGAGTGTAGGTGTTAGCTCTTCTTTGAATGTTTGGTAAAACTCCCCTGTGAAGCCATCCGGATAAGGGCTTTTATTTGCTGGGAGCTTTTTGATTACTGCTTCTATTTCCTCAGCTGCTAGTGGCCTATTCAAATTTTCTGATTCTTCCTGATTAGGAGATTGTATTTTTAAGGAATTTGTCTATTCCCTCCAGCTTGTCCAGCTTGTTGGCATGTAGCTGTTTATAGTGTTTTCTTACAAACCTTCGTATTTCTGTGGTATCAATTGTTACTGCTCCACTTTTGTTTCTGATGTTATTTATTTGGGTCCTCTCATTGTTTTTTGATGAGTCTGGCTAATGGTTCATCAATCTTGTTTATCTTTTTTAAAAAAACAGCTCTTGATTTCATTGATGTTTTGTATTGTTTTCTTAGTCTCTGTGCCAGTATTTCTGCTCTGATCTTTATTATTTCCTTCCTTCTATTTCTATGGGCTTTTCTTGTTGTTCTTTTAGGTGTAGGGTTAGATATTTATTTGAGTTTTTTTTGCTTCTTGCAGTATGCCTGTAATGCTATAAACTCAGGACTGCTTTCACTATGTCCCATAGATTTTGTGTTGCTGTGTGTTCATTTTCATCTTTTTTCCAGGTAATTTTTGATATCTTCCTTGCTGTTATTGGTAACCCATTCAATGTTTAATAGCATGCTATTTAGCCTCTATGTGTTTGGATGATTTTGAGCTTTTTAAATTGTATTTGATCTCTAGTTTCATGCCATTGTGATCCGAGATGCTTGATATAATTTCAATCTTCTTGATGTTATAGTAATAAGTTTAGTTAGTATAAGATAGTATAATCAAATTTCATTTTTTATTAGAGTGAATTTTAAACTTTACTTAGAAGAGGAACTTAATTTGTGTGTGTGTGTGAGACCCTGATAAGTAACTGGTAACGCCCTGCATGTTAACTCCTGACAAATAACTTGTAACTCCTGACCAACAACTCCCTG
>NW_005354228.1:125046-137989 GCF_000412655.1 Myotis brandtii | reverse complement strand
TTCAGGGTCCGAGTTGGCGGATTATACCAACCGGCTGTTTACATAGGAGGAGTGAGCTATGGAGGCAGCTCCGAGGAAGGCACTCGAAAACAAGTTTCGATCTGGGGAGCTCTGATCGAGGGGTCCAAGTTGGCGGATTATACCAACCGGTTGCTTACGTAGGAAAACACACCTGTGGCATAAAGAGGACTGAAGTACTCTCGGCAGAGAATTTCTCCTAAATTGATCACACAGAATAATATATGAATATTATGTTAATGTTATATATATGGCAGAGCAAATATTAAAAACTATTTTTAAATACTTCTGTTTTAAAGTGCTAGCAAAAATTCTTAAGACTATTAAAAGGGCTCATTCTTTTCTGTGTGATGCTAACACTTCTGTAACTCAAAGGGAACCTTCCCACTGTTTCATCTATCCCTTTGGTAGATTTGGCCCAAGAATAAATATTTGTCCGAACTGCCTTCAAGGCAATAAAAATCAATAATGCAAAGATTGAGAAATTTCTGGAGGAAATTAAATAAGCAATCTAATCCTCTAGCCAATATTCCAGCAGAAAGTAAATGGCGCACCCTAGAGGATTCTTTGAAAATTAAATGTAAATTAAAACACACCCCTAGACTACCTAAGGATGTAACAAATGACCCTGCCACCTTAATACCAGTTGTGGAAAGGGCACCACCTGAAGAAATAGTTCCTATTTTATTACATACCATACATAACCTGCAGGAAGACAATGATTTAGGAAAAACTCTAGCTAGAAAAGTTATATCTAAATATTCTGCTTAGCCGGCTGTAGTTAGAAAAAAGATTTTAAAGAAAGATACAGGGGAAGTTGAAGGAGAAACAGTAGAATTTACAACATTTACTAGACAGGAATTGTCAGAATTAAGATCATTACTAATTAAAGGAAACAAATCAGATGTTGATTGGCTAATCCAAATTTTTGAAAAGGGAGGAAACACTACCTTACTTAGTGCTGATGAACTAACACAAGTAATTGATGCAATAGAATTACCCAAACTAAAACAGCAATTAACTAATGATATTGAAAGACAAGGAAGAAATGCAGTTGCATCTTTGTGGCACTGGATTTCAAAAGCTTGGAAAAGGGCCTTCCCACATATTGATTTTTCATCTTCTCAATTTTCCAAGCAATGGCACAATTTAGGCCAATTACAACACCAATTAAGAAAACTTACACTATTAAATGGCATCTATGAGGATGTAGACAATCCTTGGAATTGTAAGTACGTAGATGGTATTATTAGATGCCTAATCAGAAATGCCCCGGAGGGCTATAAAATACAAATGCAAAATTTATTAGCTGGAGCCTCTACTCCAGAGGAGATTAAGCAAAAGCTTATTCTTCATGAGGACTTAATTTCTGACAAAAAGTATACTTTTCAGGCAAAGCCTTCAAAACCTGACAACAAAAAATTCATACTCATTTTTTACAAGAAGGCAACCAAATTATAATATTAGAGGAACTCAAAATATGTACCCACAAACCAATAGGCAAATGCAACCAAATAAGACATACTTAAAACAACAAAAACCCTATTGGAAGAATAATAATCCTTTTTTCAGAAGAGGTCCACCCCAAAATCTTCAACAAAGAAAATACAGTAATAACCCTTTCAAAAGAGAATATGACAGAACTCCTAACCTTACTTACACCCAAAACAATCCCTTAAAAAAACCCCAAAACAATCCTTCTCAAATTGGCCAGGGAAACTCCCAGGGCCCCCGACCACATTTCACACAATGGAGCGGGGACCGGAAACGCAATTAAAAGTTAATTTTAAACCCCCTACCCTCACTTTAAAAGATATTTTTTACAAAAAAATATGATAACAGACCATATATTACCTTAAATGTTAAAATTTCTTCTGGAAAAATAATCCCTACTACATTCTTGCTTGACACAGGCTCTCAAATTTCTTTATCTTCTAACCATCATCATATTACAGATAACTCCAATAATGTAACTATAGAGGGAGTTACTGGACACTCAATTACTGCCAAACCAGTTTCTTGCACTATACTATATAGAGATAGACAACTCTCTGCAGTGTTATATGTTGCACCCAATGTTCCAAACCTTATTGGTATGGATCTCATTCCTTTAATTTATAATTCCTATACCAAATCCCTATCTGCAACAAAATTCTTTTCTAATCTCACTGCAATCAATATACCACCAATTATATTACCAACACCCACTCAACCATCTTTCACTCCTCAATACCCTCTTAAAGGAGGCCATGCTGATGTAACTTCTGCAATTGAAAAATTATTAAAAAAGGATATTATTGAATTAGGCAGGTCTCATATTTATAATAGTTCTATATGGCCAGTTAAAAAACCTAATGGCACATACCATATTACGGTGGACTATAGAAATATAAATAAATTCTCACCAACAGTTCCAGGTGTTCTTCCAAATGCTGCAGAAATTATTAATTTGATTCAAGGAGATTCACCCAAATTTATGGCTACTATTGATCTTTCTGATATGTTCTTTGCAGTTCCCTTACATGAAAATTCTAGACAATATACCACATTTTCCTGGCAAGACAAACAGTATCAATTTAAAAGGCTGCCACAAGGATATAAAAACTCGCCAGTAATTGCACACACCTTACTAGCATCATATATTGACCCTAAAGCTTATTCTTCCAAAATTTTACAATATATTGATGATATCATTCTATACCATGATGATATTAATGTGCTTACACAAGATTTACAGTCTCTGGTGGCCCATTTGCAAAGCCAAAGTTGGACAATAAATCCTGATAAAATACAACAGCCAGACACCTCTGCAACATTCTTAGGTATTAATTGGAACTCTGTAGGTAGATCTATCCCCAATAAAGTCATCAATAAAATAGATTCACTTAAAAGCCCCACTAATAAAAAGGAAGCACAACAACTAATGGGACTTTTTATGTTTTGGAAACAACATATACCTTATCTAGCAGATGTAGCTAAACCTATTTATAAGCTAACTAGAAAACCAGTTGATTTCACTTGGCAGGAAGAACAAGAACAGGCCTTTCAACAATCCACAGAAATATGCATGTACCATAGTTGATGTAAATACAGGCATATTATCAGCAACTGCATCATCACATCCTGATGCTAAAACCACCATAAAAGCACTCCAAAATTGGATGATGCATTATGGACCACCACAGACTATCGAATCTGATCAAGGTACACATTTCACAGCAACACCTGTACAAAAATTAGCAGCTGAATTTGATATTGATTGGAATTTTCACTTATCATATAACCCTACTGCAGCTGGCACTATTGAAAGGCATAATGGCCTTCTTAAACACAAAATGCAAACTATTTTAACAGATTCCAAATTTAACTCATTGCAGGAACTTTTGAATAGATCATGTCTTTTGTTAAACTGCAGACCAAGACAAGGCAGACTCTCACCACTAGAACAATTATACAACCCCCATATTCTAAATATAAAAGAATATCAATTTATACCACCTGATATTGCCCACAGACAGATACCCTACGAAATATTGGCAAGAAATCCTAAAGATAATTCTTTATCCCCACAGGAAATTCTTGCACAAAGTGGCTCTTCCTTATATCGGACTGTTAATAACAAAGGCCACTTGCAACAAGTCAAGATTCAAAATACACAATCCCTCAGTTAGATGTGGATACTTGTCTGTGCACTAATATCATCAGCTATCATCATCAAGATTCTTCTTATCTTGGTCACTTATTTAGAACAGAATGTGCATAAAAATAGTCCATTGTACAATGCTTTTTCTGATCATGCTATTATTAATATTGATAGCTTGGACAACTCTATCCCTTACATGGTGTAGATGGAGAAAACCTATACCTACACATAATAATACAAATTATTCAACTGCTCATCATGGCCTTGCTCAGAACATACTCACACAGCTTCAGGATCCTATGTCTCTTTTATACAATTATACCGTCTGTGCCCCTACCAGACTAAAATGGAACAGTGGGAGCAAGACACAGACAATTTTTTGCGAGAAGTAAAAATTGCTGTAATTGAACCCTTGACCAATGCAGAAAACGCCCCCAACCCACCCAACTCCCCTGATATACCCCCCTTGCCCATTCCACCACCTGACGATGAAATCCCATCACTAAACACATCTACCCCCTTATATCCTGTACAATACCCTCAAAGACCAGGTTACAGATGCTTTTATCCTGATATCTGTAATCCATCTTGGTATCATAGATTTGAGCATGACCCACTGAATCAATATACAGGAATATACCAATATGTATTTTCAGGAGGTGTTACAGAAACTATCCTTTCAGTTCTAGATGACTTACAAGCATTAATAGAATATTTACCTGGAGAAACAGGACCTCATCTCTTGGCATTGCTTAGAGACTACATAACTATAGCAGAACTTGCTTTATACTCTACACATAGATACCCTACCTCCCTTCCTCCTCTAACTACCCCTGATCAACTCCTAAATGCCCTTTCCATAGGCGATTTGTCAGCGCCATCTCATACACCCCTTTGGAATTTTACCTCTGCTATCTCCCAAAGAGAATTAGAAGATAGGGAGAGATGGGCCCATATGATGGAATTGGACGATGGTCCAGACGAATTTTCTTCTTGGTTGTAGGTCCTTGCTATTCATCACTTTGAATATTTCTTGCCACTTCCTTCTTTCCTGCAAAGTTTCTGTTGAGAAATCAGCTGACAGTCATATGGGTACTTCCTTGTAGGTAACTGACTTTCTTTCTCTTGCTGCTTTTAAGATTCTCTCTTTGTCTTTTGCTCTTGGCATTTTAATTATGATGTGTCTTGGTGTGGTCCTCTTTGGATTCCTTTTGTTTGGGGTTCTCTGCGCTTCTTGGACCTGTAAGTCCATTTCGTCTGCTGTTGGATCTCTGTATATTATTCTTTATTTCAGTCAGTGTATGCTTAATTTCTAGTTGGTCCTTTTTCATAACCTTGAGGGTCTCACTAGATTTCTTGAGGATCTCACTACATTTATCGGCGGTTTCTAGAAAATTCTTGAAAAACCTTATAACCGTGGTTTTGAACTCTATATCCAGTCGTTTGCTTTCCTCCATTTCTGTCATTTGTTACCTGTTTCTTTGTCTCTGCATTTTTTATGCTTCCCTGTGTTGATAGAGTGGCTTTGTGTGCTAGGTGTCCTATAGGGCCCAGTGGCTCAGCCTCCCCAATTACCTGAGGTGAATACTCTTGGTGCACCCCTTTGTGGGCTTTGTGCACAGTCTTGTTGTAGTTATGCCTTGATTGTTTTAGGTGTCACTGGGAGGAATTGACCTCCAGGCCAATTGGCTGTGAGAATCAGCTGTGTCTGCAGTGGGAGAACTTCTGTGCTGGAGACACCCTTCTGGGGCAAGACTTGCTTCAGTGGGGCTTTGGTGCTCACTGAGTCTGCCCCCTGAGTGTGTCCCTTATGGATCTGAGGAGTTGTAATCTGGATGGTCCCACTCTGACCACTGGGTACACTGGCTCTTGGATCTCTAAGGAGGTGCTAATTTAGCCTCTGCCTGAGGCTACCCAGCAGGAGCTATGGAGAGATCTGCAGATTCCTCTTCTTTGTTTGGGGTTTGGAGGTGCCCAGATGAGGCCCAGCTGTGAAGCAATGCAAGCTGCTGTGGGGCCTTGGGCCTTCTTTTGGAAGTTCTGGGTCTCTCTGACCCAGCTGCAGTTTGTTAGGTAATTTTCAGATTGCAAAGGGCCAGGCCTTTCAAATGCAAAAGCCTCTGCGCACAGCTTGGGTGGGGCGGGGTCTCAGGGGATCAACAGGGTGGATCAAGCAGCTATGGCTGCTCCTCAGTCCTACCTTAAGAGGCCCCACGTCTCAGTGTCCCAGTAATCGCTGCAAGCACCTCTGAGAGAAAGCCACCCTTGAGTTCCAACCGATGCCAGACAGTCCAGTTTCTCCCCGTATGAGTCTGGGTCCCCAGAGACTCACCCTGAACTGGAGTTCAGAGATTTCGGGAGCTTGTGTCTCCCTCCCAATTGAAAAAGATAGCTGCGTCCTCAGTTGCCAGCCCTTTCCATGTGCACCTCCGTACCTCTGCACTTTACTTCCACACCTCCTCTGAGTCTCAGTGTGCTTTTCTCTTTCCTTCTAGTTGTAGAATTTCAATTCGGCCAGCCTTTCTGTGGTTCTAGATGATGTCCGTTTTGTCTTTTAGTTGTATTTTTGAAGTGGTTGTGCGAAATAGCAATTTCCGGTGTTTACCTATGCCGCCATCTTGGTTTCTCTCTCTGAATCTTTTGTTCTTAGATAGGTCTCTTGTAGACAACATATACATGGGTCATATTTTCTTATCCACTCTGTTACCCTGTGTCTTTTGATTGGAGCATTTACATTTAAGGTTATTATTGATAGGTACTTATTTATTGCCATTTTTTTCTTTATGCCTATGTTCTTCTCTGTATGTATTTCTTTTTTTTCTTAAAGCAGTCCCTTAACATTTATTACAATGGTAGTTTAATGGTAATGAACTCCTTTAGTCTTTTTTTGGGCTAAGAAACTTTTTATGTTGCCTTTAATTTTAAGCAATAGCCTCACTGGATAGAGTAATCTTGGTTTCATGACCTTGCTTTTCATTACTTTAAATACTTCATGCCAATCCCTTCTGGCCTGAAGTGGTTCTGGTAAAAAATCAGCTGCCAGCCTTCTGGGAGCTCCCTTGTATGTAACTAACTATCTCTCTCTTGCTGCCTTTAAGATTCTTTCTTTGTCTTTAAACTTTGCCATTTAAATTATGATGTGTCTTGGTGTGTGTCTCTTTGTGTTCATCTTGATTTGGGATCTCTGTGAATCCTGAACTTGTGTGACATTTTCCTTCACTATTTTAGGCAAGTTTTCTACCATTATTTTTTCAAACAGGTTCTCTATCCTTTGCTCAATTTCTTCTCTTTCTGACACCCTATGATGTGGATGTTATGTTTCATGTTGTCCCAAAGTTCGCTTAAACTATCCTCATTTGTTTTAATTCTTTTTTTCCTGCACTAATTGTTTTTTCTCTACCTTGCTTCCAAATCACTGATTTTATCCTCTGCTTCATCCAACCTACTTTTAAATTCCTTCCAGGGTAGTCTTGATGTCAGATATGGTATTCTTCATTTTCAACTGGTTGTTATATATGGTTTTTATGTGTGTTTTTTCATACAGTTGATGTTCCCACTAAGTTCCTACAAGTTCCTTGCAGTTCTCACTATTTTCCTTGAACATCCTTTAAACCATTACTTTGAGCTTTAAACAGTTAACTGCCACATGTCCAAAATGGAAACCATCCCCATTTCTTCCATATGCGCTGGAATATTTACAAATTTAAGTTACCATAATTTTCTTTTACAAACCCAGAGATGTCACCAACAAGTCTTATTTTAAAATTGGGTGACCAGAGTTGACATGCAAGGTTTTTGGCTATTTACACCTTGGCGTGTGGGGGAGGTCCTTTGATTGTGTCTGCTTATGGTGTACAAAGGGCTATATCTGATAAATTTCTTACCTCTATTTTATTTAAATATTTTTCTGGAAATTCTTCCTGTTCTTTCATTTGGGACTTGTTTCTTTACATCCCCATTTTAGCTGTCTCTTTGTGTTTGTTTCTATGTATTAGATACAAATGCTAAGACTCCCAGACTTTGTGGTTGGCCTAATGTAGTAGGTGTGCTCTGGTCTCAGTGGTGCAGTCTCCTTGATATCCTGAGCTGGGTGCTCTAGAAATGTCCCTTGTGGGTTATGTGGGCCCTCCTGTTGTAATTGCATCTTGATTGCTGTTGACTCATTCATGGGTTGGATTGGCCCTCAGGCTGGCTGACTGTGAGGCTCCACCACAATCACATTGTGCCAACTGTTTTACAGGTGATGATAGAATGAAACAAAAGAAAACAAAAACATCATCAACAACAAAAATAAAAACAAAAATAATAAGAAAAAATGAACAAAAGAATAATAAAACAGAAGAAAAAATATTAAGTAAAAAAGAGGAAAAAAGAATTTTAAAGAAACACAAGGAAAAAAGAGAAAATAAAGAATTAGGAAAAGGAAATGAAAAAAAGAATAAGGAAAGAAAAATGCAATTAGGAAAGGAAATAGATATGAGGTAAAAGAGAGAAGAAAAAAGAAAAACAAACAAAAATAGAAAAGAAAAATAGAGGAAATAATAAAAAAGAAAAGGTGGAGTTTGCCTCAGCAGGGTTCAGTGCCTGCTGCGACCTCCCCTGGATATGCTGTTGTGAAGCTTGTTTGGTCCTGCTCCGAGGTTGTCCAAAGCTGGCCACGTGGTGTGCTGGTTCTGGTCCTCCAGGGAGGTTCTCTGGTGCAAGCCAATGTCAGATGGTGCCCACGTGGCCCTGGCCCCTGGAGACGTGTCCGAAGCAGTCTCGAGGTGGCTCCTGCCAGTCTGTGGCTAAAAGTCTCCATTTCAGATAGTCTACATTTGGTAACTTAGGGTGATGGTTCCCCAATTTAGTTGTAATTTCCAGTTTGGTTCTGGGAGGCATTGCAAACATGATCCACCTACTCAGCCTCCATCTTCCAATCTTTCTCCTGAAAGAAGCCTTTCAAACCTGCATAAGTGTAAATGCAGCTCCTTTGGCCTGAAACAGCCCAATTCTATCTCCTGTCACTGCCCTTCTTCTGAGTAATTCATTCTGGTTCTTTAGCACTCAGGAAAAAAGCATCTCATTTTTTTTTTCACTCAGAAGAGAGCTTCTCCTCAGATTTATGTTAACCTGTTTCCTCCCACCAGTCAGTGAGCTCCTCAAAGCAGGGGTCATCAAGGCCCCACAGGATGGTGGGCACTTGCTTATCTATAGTTGTTCATAGAAAAAGAGATTTGCAAGATGACGGGAAGAGAAACCAACTTCCACCTGCAAAGCAGAGATTGAAAGGAATTACTCTGGAATTTTAGGTCAGTAGCAAGCTACTGATTACCTGAAGCTTTTGGTCTAATTATCCAGAAAATGATATTGGCAATAGAAACCTGGTCTGTTCCAACCTTCTTTGGTGCCAGATTCCCCAAATCCTTGTGATCCTTGTCATCTGCTCTTGGAAACCCATCTACTCCAGTGTGGGAAGGAATGACGGATATCCCTCCCCAGTGGGTCACGACCATATCCAGTCCACCCTCATGAGACTAATTGATGGGTACACTCAACAGGGCAATCTCCCACCATCCAGGGCTTCATCTGCACACAGCTGGAAACTGAGTTGGAGGTTTGGTTTTCTTCCCTTTTTGACTTCAGGTTCCCAAGGAAACTTTTGTCTTAGAAAAGCTCTGACAGAGACAAGAGCACAGCTGGCTCTCCTTTGCCAGCACATCATGAATTAGTCACCCTCAGAACAGTTTTAAACAAAATGATCAGCACTTCTTTCCTTCCGTCCCACAGCGTGTGGCAGTAATTGACTTTACTGAAAAGGGTTGGTGCAGCAATTCTGGGACACAAGTATCTGTTGCTTGTCCCTGAACTCTTGTTACTTTATAGAGACTCAAATTTCTATTCCTTTTTTAGAAAGAAGAAGAAGAAGAAAACAGCAATAGAGAATTGGTCAGTGCTGTCCAGAAACATGACTTGCTTTCCAAGCCCATAGCTAGCAATTATGCTGGATGGCCTTGGACTGAGTTCTGGCACGGCATACTCCTAAATTGAAAGCCTGCATCCCAAGCTGGAGTGAAGTCAAGAGCTTTGACCCTGGTTTTCAGGACAGAGAAGCTGAGCTCTGTTCTTGCTCCCCAAAGTCTTCTACTTCTAAGAAAGAAACAGAGGGGGCAGCTGGAGGGGGCAGTCAACTCTGGGAGATGCCCTACTGCAGGGAGAGGACAAGCACCCAGATGGTGTGGTGAACATGAATGTGAGCTTTGGAACAAGACACGGTCATGGTCTTACAAGTCTAATGTGATAACTTCTAGAAGGAAATAGGGGTTTTGTAGAGCAGAGAAATGAAGTTGTGTGATCTTGGGCACGTCTTAAAGTCCTCCCAGCCCTCAGCTGCTTCATAGTTCTGATTTGCATTTCCCTAATGGCCAGTGAGGTTGAACATCTTTTCATACAGCTATTGGCTGTTCGTATGTCTTCTTGGGAGAGGCATCTATTAAGGTCCTCTGCCCATTTTTTAATTTGGGTTGTTTGTTGGTGTTGAATTTTGTGAGTTGTTTCTATATTTTGGAAATTAAACCTTTGTTGGAGCAATAGTTTGCAAATATCATCTCCCATTTGGTCAGCTGCCTCTTTGTTTTCTTGTGGATTTCCTTCACTGTGCAGAGCTTTTTTGTTTGTTATTGTTCCATTTATTTATTTTTGCCTTTACTACCCTTGCCTTTTGGAGTCAAGTTCATAAAATGTTTTTTATGACCGAGATTCATAAGTTTACCTATTCTCTCATCTATATAATTTATTGCTTTGGGTCTTATATTTATGTCTTTGATCCATTTTGAGTTAATTTTTGTACATGGAGACAAACTATAATCCAGTTTCATTTTTTGCAAGTGGTTTTCCAATTTTCCCTGCACCATTTATTAAAGAGGCTTTCTTTCCTCCATTGTGTGTTTCTGGCTCATTTGTCAAAAGTTATCTGCCCATGTACATGTCATTTTATATCTGGGCTTGCAATTATGTTCCATTGATCTGTGTGTCTGTTTTTGATGGTTGTTTCAATTTCCTCACTGCTGATCAGTCTATTTAGATTTTCCAGTTCTTCATGGTTTAGTCTAGGAAGGTTATATATTTCTAGGACCTTACCATTTCTTCTAGGTTATTGAATTTGGTGGCATATAGTCTTTCATAATATTCCAGTATGATCCTTTGTCTGTGATGTCAGTGGTGAATTCTCTCTTATTTCTGATTTTGTTTATATGGGTCTTTTCTCTCTTTTCTTTAGTGAGTCTAGCCAGGTGTTTGTCAATTTCATTAGTCTTTTCAAAGAACCAGCTCCTTGTTATATTAATTTTTTGTACAGTCTTTGTAATGAGTTTAAAAAAACTTCTTGTATAAGCCTGTTGGTCAGTGGATGGATTTTTTCATCAGGATCTTCACTGTGTGGCAGTTCCTAAAGTAGAACCCCAGGACTCAGCGAAATTTAATAATTATTGACTGAACTACTCTGCCACAGGAACATAGTTCAGAATAAGAAGGCGAAAAGGAGAAAGCACAGAGGAGAAATGAGATAGGCACACGGGGGGAAATCAGGACTCTCCCTACCAAAAGGAAAATGTTTTAATATACTAGTAATTTTCTTCGATGCTGAAAAACATGAAAATTTTAGATGGCAAAATTCTCAGGGTGCTCCAAGATGTTAAAAAGAGCAGAGCCGTCTTCTGTCTTATATTAGTCAGGAAGGCCCCTTTATCAGGTAGCAATGCCACGCAAGCATGTGGCCCTCAAGGCCGCAATGGCAGGGGGAGAGAGCATGGAAATGTTATACTTCCACTTAATAGCCTCACTCTAGACATCACACATCACTTCCATTTACCTTCGAGTAAAAAACTCACCGGTTCCCAACCAGCCACAAAGGAGGCTGGCAAAGTGGCCATCTTGTGTGTTCAGAGGATAAAAGGTTTCGGTGAACATGCAGCACTGTTGCTGCCACACCTCTGCGCAGGCTCCACGTGGGCACATGGGGTACAGCCACACCTCTGCGCAGGCTCCACGTGGACACATGGGGTACAGCCACACCTCTGCGCAGGCTCCACGTGGACACATGGGGTACAGCCACACCTCTGCGCAGGCTCCACGTGGACACATGGGGTACAGCCACACCTCTGCGCAGGCTCCACGTGGACACATGGGGTACAGCCACACCTCTGCGCAGGCTCCACGTGGACACATGGGGTACAGCCACACCTCTGCGCAGGCTCCACGTGGACACATGGGGTACAGCCACACCTCTGCGCAGGCTCCACGTGGACACATGGGGTACAGCCACACCTCTGCGCAGGCTCCACGTGGACACATGGGGTACAGCCACACCTCTGCGCAGGCTCCACGTGGACACATGGGGTACAGCCACACCTCTGCGCAGGCTCCACGTGGACACATGGGGTACAGCCACACCTCTGCGCAGGCTCCACGTGGACACATGGGGTACAGCCACACCTCTGCGCAGGCTCCACGTGGACACATGGGGTACAGCCACACCTCTGCGCAGGCTCCACGTGGACACATGGGGTACAGCCACACCTCTGCGCAGGCTCCACGTGGGCACATGGGCTACAGCCACACCTCTGCACAGGCTCCACGTGGACACCACAAGGTACAGGAGTGGGCATCTGACTCCCCAGGAGCCAGTGACTCACCTGGACAGAAGTGACCATCATGGCTTCCCTGCTGGCAGGGGATGGAGACACCCAGAGAAGGCAGCACCTCCCTCAGTGGCCAGCGGGGGGAGGGTGGGGAGGCTTTCCACACTGCCCACCTGACAGCATCGCTGGCGGTGTGACATTTGGGTCTCTCATTCAGAGTTCACTCCATAGTGCTCCACCTGAGTTAAAGGTCCTTCCTCCTTCGCCTCTGGCTCCTCCTCCCTCTAAACCTAACAGGGAAAAGTAGAACCAGACCAGAGCAGGGGCAGGAGAGACACGCAAACCCCGCCCAGGGGTAGGCTGCAGAGTCGCAGGCGTGGGTCAGGGGACAGGTTTCACCTGGGTTAGAGATTAAAGATTTGAATTTGGATTGGACTAAACTCTTTAAATGTTTATTTTTAAACTACAGTCCCAGTGCATGAAATCCATGCATAGGTAGGGTCCCTAGCGGCTGCCAGCTGCTGGTTGGGGCCTCCCTTCATTCCTTCACCCCCTGGTCAGCGCACATCATAGTGAGTGAGTGATCAAACTCCCAGTCAGTCGAACTCCCGAGGGGACACTTTGCATTATACACACACACACACACACACACTAGAGGCCTGGT
>NW_005354228.1:113710-125033 GCF_000412655.1 Myotis brandtii | reverse complement strand
ATATTGTAGGGGGGGGGGGGATTCCCTCAGCCCAGCCTGCACCCTCTCCAATCGGACATACCTCTCACAATCTGGGACCGCTGGCTCCTAACCACTCACCTGCCTGCCTGATTGCCCCTAACTGCCTCTGCCTACTGGCTTGATTGCCCCTAACCTCTCTGCCTGCCTGTCTGATCACCCCTAACTGCTCCCCTGCCAGCCTGATTGCTCCCAATTGTTCTCCCCTGCCAGCTTGATCGCCTCTAACTGCCTCTGCCTGACTGATCGCTCCTAACTGCCCTCTCCTGCAGGCCTGATCTTGCCCCCAACTGCCCTCCCCTGCCCTCCTCCCTCCTGTCAGGGTCCAGTTTGAGGGCCAGCCATGCCTCCAATCACGGGAGACCCAGAGTTCCAACGCATCCCAGCCAGCCGGGGCCCACAGCCCCCTCCTGCCGTGGGCGCTGCAGTGACCCAGGACTCACTGCCACTGCAGGTGCTCTGAGGACAGGATCTTCCCACAGGCCTCACCGGAAACAGCTCAGGGAGGACACCCCAGGGCCAGTGGGACTGACGGAAGTGGGTGTGTGGCATGGAGGTGGTGCCTGTGCTTCTGTTAACTTACACAATGTGTTTTATACCACAGCATGTGGTGGTGGCCATGAACGGCACCAAGCAGAGCCTCCGGGCCGAGCTGCAGCAGTGCCTGTGGGCCATCAGGAGAGCTCATATCCGCCACCGCCATGAGGGGAGTACAGGCCGCCCTCCGCAGGGCTCTGCCACCCCCGCCCCTGTCCCCGCCACCACAAGTCCCTACGACCCGAGCCTGCCGCACGCTCAGCCTGGTGTTTGGTTGTCCCTCTGGTCATTTTGGATGTTACGGACCCTGGCTCTTTATAGATTAGGATTAGCATGTAATAAAATTGGTCTTTTTGGTATACAGCTGTATGAATGTTAACACATATACACAGGGCAGGGCAAGAGTAGGTTTACAGATGTGAGAACGTGAAACACAGAATTTATTCTCATATTATTATTTATTAACTAGTGACCCGGTGCATGGATTTGTGCACATTGAAAGGAAATTAATTAGAAGGTGGTTGGTGGGGCGGGACTGGGTGAGATGGGCCGGACACACCCTGAAGCCAATCTCCTGCAGTCCCTCCCCAGCATCTGCAGAGCGAGAGGGATCCCTCTGGCAGGTGGGGTCCCTCGGCCTGGCCTGTGGGGATAGGGCCAAAATTGGCTCTCTGGCATCCCCTGAGCAGTCCCGGAGTGTTGAGAGGGCACTCTGCAAAGTTGCTGTCGTACAGGGTGTGGAACACAAATGCAAGTGTGCAGTAAACAAGATTTGGAGATGACAGTGCCCAGCAACAACATAACCCACAGCTGAAGGTGGAATCATGGGGCTCCGTGAGGAATCGGACTCCCTCCTCTCTGGTTTTGGGGTGCATCACCCGAGAACGGCCACTGCCAAGTCACTGCAGCTCAGCAGCTCCTGCATTGAGCGTCTGCTCCCTGATGGTCAGTATGTGTCATAGCAACCGGTCGGACAGAGGGAGGGACACTTAGCATATTAGCCTTTTATACATATAGATTGTTGTATTACTTTCCTTAGGCACAACTGTGAGCCTATGTCATAGATTCACATAATCATTACGTTGGGTTCCCTTTAGTGCTCTCCCTCTGCCTGTCACACCCACCCCAGCCCCAACCCAGGGAAGCCACAGACCTCTCCTATCCACAGTTTTTCTCTTTATAAAAATATCATATAAGCAGAAAAATGTAACCCTTTGAGATTATATTTTTACTCAGCATAATGCTTTGAGATTCATCCAAGTTATTGTGTATCTCAGTGGTGTTTTCTTTGTTAGGTATTGAGAAATATTTAATTTTTGCATCACAGCTATTTTATGACTGATTTGGCCTATGCCAGTGACCATTGTATTACCCATCAGCCCAGAATTCACTATTCTCAACCGCTGCAGACAAAGGACTGGCCCTCGAAGCACTTGGTTCTCACCAAGAGTGAAGGCGAAGCTTTATGAGCAGAGGAAGCTGGAGGGCACTGCTCTCCATGACCCAGCATGGGCGTGTGAACACAGCTCTTGATGGATTCAATTTGCTAATGTTTTCTTAAATATTCTTTTGTCAATGTCTATAAAGAATGTTCATCTGTAGTTTTCTTTTATTAGTTTTGGTATTAGGAAAATTCTGGTCACATTGGATAACTTTGGAAATGCTCCCTTACCTTCTATTTTCTGGTAGAAATTTTGTAGAATTGGTGTCAATTTTTTAATGTAATTAAATGTTTGGTAGAATTAAACAGTGAAACATTCTAGGTCTGAAGATTTATTTTTTTGGAAGTTTTAAACTATGAAATCAATTTATTTATTAGTTCTGCACAATTCAGGTTATCTATTTTATCTTAAGTGTGCTTTGATACCTTATGGTTTTTTTTTCTATCAACAATTACTTTAATTGCAAAATAAATTAAATGCTCTAATCAAAAGACATATGGTAGCCTAATGGATAACCACACAAGATCCTTACATATGCTGTGTGCAAGAGACTCGTTTTTTTAAATAAATCTTTATTGTTCAGATTATTACAGTTGTTCCCCCTTTTTCCCCCCATAGCTCCCCTCCACCCAGTTCCCGCCCCACCCTCTGCCCTTACCCCCGCACTGTCCTCATTCATAGGTGTACGCTTTTTGTTGCCGTGTCATACACATGGAAAATGTAGCTATTTCCATCTGCAACGTGTCCCTGTGTTCAGCCACACAGGGACCGTCTCAGCCTCACAGGGGCCATCTCAGCCTCGCAGGGGCCGTCGCAGCCTTGCAGGGGGTGCCGAATCCCACGTTGGGGGTGAAGGTGTGAGACAGAAGCTCCTCTCTCTGTCTCTCCTCCTGCTCCCTTGCATATCGCTGATGTTGGAAGTTTCTGAGAACAGTCTGCAGGTGCTGGACATCATACTTTAACTGGTCAACACGAAGTTTGGCATTCTGTCTTTTGTTGGGCGGCTCCTTGCTGGACAAAATATCCAGGCGTTCTTGCTGGCTGAATATCTGGTATGCTTGCTTGGATTTCGTTTTCTACTAAGTGCACAGACTGCTTGTCTGCCGTCTCCCAGTGTCCCATGTGAGACTGGATCTGGTGGACCTGCTTGTGCGTTTCGAGGAGTTGAAATCTGCAGTTTGTTGGGTTAAGCTTCAAAAGCACAGGTGGTTCCTTGTGCCAATGGCACAGCTTGAGCGGTGATGTAAATTGAGTAGGGCGGGGTCTCAGGGAATCACCAGGGCAGAGCAAACAGCAATGGCATCTCCTCGACTCCTCGCCTCTCCGCGACCCGAGTGCCGGCGAGCAGCTCCGCGAGAAAGCCACCCTCGCTTTCCGACCCACTGCAAGGCCATCCTGCCTCTCCCCGTAGGGGTCTGGGACTTCAGAATCCCGCCCCAAACAAGCTCAGTGGATTCGAATGTTTGTAACCCCTTTCGATTGAAAAAAAAACGAGCTTCCAGTTGCAGCCGCCTGGTGCGCGACTCCGTACCTCTGTTCTTGGGGCCTCTGCA
This sequence comes from Myotis brandtii, assembly GCF_000412655.1. Lineage (NCBI taxonomy): Eukaryota > Metazoa > Chordata > Mammalia > Chiroptera > Vespertilionidae > Myotis > Myotis brandtii. The sequence continues at coordinate 121,483 of NW_005354228.1, read as the reverse complement.
TATCCTACTCAGTCTCAATGCTCTTCTTTCCTTCCTTCCAGTTGTAGAACTTCCACTGGGCCAGATTTCCCATGGTTCTGAATGATAGCTGTTTTGTCTTATAGTTGGTATTTTCAATGTTGTTGTGGGAGGCAGCACGCACAGGTCTGTACCTTACACCGCCATCTTTAATAATTTGTTTATTTTTATTTAGGTTGCCGAATATGTGTCCATATAGTTATATATACTATTGTCTCATTATCCTTTTTTAGATATGCAGGGTCTTTAGTGTTATTATTTTATTCTTTCTTGATATTGGCAATTTGTGTCTTCTCTCTTTTTGTTTCTTTGCTTTTGAAAGAACTAACATTTGTTAATTTTTTTATTTTTTGTGTGTGCTCAATATAATCAATTTCAGCTCTTATCTTTATTATTTCCTTCTTTCTATTTGTTGAAGTAGGAGTTTAGATAATTAATTTACGTATTTTCTTTTTCTAATATAAGCACTAACACTATAAGTTTCCCCTAAGTATGGCATTCCCATCTTACAAATTTTGATATATTGTATTTTCATTTTTTTTCTGTTCAAAATATTATTTAATTCCCCCAAGGCTTCCTCTTTTACCCAGAGATCACTTAGAAATGTAATGTTTAATTTTCAAGATTAAGATTTTTTCTGCTCTCTTTCTGTTATTAATTTCTATTATAAATCCATTGTAAATAGAGAACATACTTTGTATAAGTATGCTATTTTTGTCAATGTTTGTTTTCTAACCTAAGATATCTGTAAGAAATGTATTAGATACTTTTCTATGTGCACATCAAAATGCTGTGCACTCTGCTGTTGTTGCGTTGTCTAGTAGACCCAGCAATTATGAAGTAAGGGTGTTGTTCAGTTCTTCTCTATCCCTGCTGATTTTGTTTACTAACTTTATCAATATCTGAGAAAAAGCATTAAAGTCTCTAGGTCCATGTGTGGACTTGTCTGTTTCTCCTTTTAGAGCTGTCCGTTTTTCCTGCATGTGCTTTGAATTTCTGCTGTTTGGTGCACACACATTTAAGATGGTTATGTCTTCTTCCAAATACATTCTTTTGTTTTCATGTGACATCATTTTTACCCCCTGGTAACTTTCTTTGCTCTAAAGTCTAGTTAAGCTAATGTTAGTACAGATACTCTAACTTTCCTTTAAATTAATGTTCAGACAAAGAAATATATTGTCTGTATCCTTTTAATCTACCTATATCATTATATTTGAAATATGTTTATTGTATAGGAAATATAGTTGGGTCATTTCAAAAAATCCATTCTAATAGTAGTAGTCTTTTGAATACTATGGTTACACATTTTACATTTAATGTAATTATCGATATGTTTGAAATTATATCTACTAGTTCATTGTTTGATTTCTGTTTATATCCTCAGGTTCTTTTTGTTCCCCTATTTTCTGTTTCCTTCCTCCTTCTGGGACATTGGAGCATTGTTATTGCTTCATTTTAATTTATCTATATTGTAACAATATTTTTATCTGTCTTAGTGCTTACCCAAGGGATTAAAATATTATTACTTACAAGAGGCCTGGTGCAAAAAATTCATGCATGGGGGAGAGGGGTTCCTTCAGCCCAGCCTGCACCCTCTCTAATCAGGGACCCCTTGGAGGATATCCGACTGCCGGTTTAGGCCCGATCCTTGTAACCAGCAGTTGGACACCCTTCTCGCATCCTGGGACCGCTGGCTCCTAACCACTCACCTTCCTGCCTGCATGATCACCCCTAATCACTCTGCCTACCTGCCTGATCGCCTCTAACTTCTCTGCCTGCTTGATTGCCCCTAACTGCTCTCCCCTGCTGGCTGGTCACCCCCAACTGCCCTTCCCTGCCATCCTGGTCACCCCAACTGCCTCTGCTTCGGCCCCCACCACCATGGCTTTGTCTGGAAGGAAGTCAGACATCCAGAAGATGGCCGGTTGACCCAATCTAATTAGTATATTACCCTTTTATTGGTATAAATAGATTATATAGGATAGGATTGCTTAAATGGGGGGGGGGGCTTTTTCAGCAGGAGGAGATGCTCTTAGCAGATAAAAATACATAACCCCTATATCTAGACTAATAGCCAGCCATATGTACTATACTGACAAACCAGTCATTAAAAAATTGAACCGCTTTCTTACACCTTACACCAAACAGCTGTTACCCTTAAAACCCTCCTCAGTCCCCACCTTAGGTTCTGCCTTCTCAGTTCACCCAGATTAGGTTCTGATAGGTTGGTTTCTATGCCAGTCAGCATCAAAAGCTCCACTTCCTAGGCAGCCATTGGCTCCTCACAGTTCACCTAGATTTGGTTCTGATTGGTTGGTTTCTATGCCAGTTAGCATCTCCAGGCCTATCACCAGGCCTCTCTCTGGGCCTGATCCGCAACCTCCATGGCAGCTGTGGATCAGGCCCTGCCTCTCTCTCTGGGCCTCTCTCTGTGCCTGATCTGCAGCCTCCACAGCAGCTGCTGATCAGGCTTGGCCTCTCTCTCTCTCTCCAGGCCTCGCCAGCAGCCATGGCAGCTGCTGATCAGGCCTCACCTCTCTCTCTCTCTCCAGGCCTCACTAGCAGCTGTGGTGGCTGTGGATCAGGCCCTGCCTCTCTCTCTGAGCCTGATCCACAGCTGCCTCAGCAGCGGCGAGGTTGTTAGGGCTCTAGCCCGGCCCTGGGCCAGAGGCTAGCAAACTTGCCGTGCCTGCCTTGCTCCCCGCCCCCCCCCGCCCCACGCTGCCCCTCCTGCCCGCCTGCTGCCAGCCTTGCTCTGATAGGAGCCTGTGGGCTGCAGGGGAGGGACTGAGAGGTGCCCATGCACTTCCTGGTGACCAGTCATCCGTCTGGTCGTTTAGGTCATGATGGCCCCTGACCTTCTATAATGTAGATGTTTTCACTTTCTACTTAGAATTAATATTTTACCACAGCAAGTGTTATGCAGATACCTTACCTAATATATGTTTTTAAAATAGATATAGTTTCATTGATTTTAGAGAGAGAGGAAGGGAGAGGGAGAGAGAGAAATGTCACCAAGAGAAACATTGATCGGCTGCCTCCTGCATATCCCTTCCTGGGGTTCAAGCCCACACAGGAATTGAACTGGTGACTTCTTGGCACATGTGGCAATGCTCAGCTCCCTGAGCCATGCCAGCCAGGGCCAATCTATGTTTTCTCACCCTCCCTCCTTTGTAGTATAGTTGACTCATATTATTACATCTACCTACATTGAAAATCCATCAGAAAATCTTATAATTTTTTGCTTTCAATGGATTATATTATGAATATTTTAAATATTATGTTATATAGCCCTGGCCAGTAGCTCAATTGGTTAGCATGTCATCCTGATGTGCCAAGGTTGCAGGTTTGGTCCTCAGTCAGGGCACATGCAAGAATCAACCAATAAGTATATAAATAAGTGGAACAATAAATCTCTCTCTCTCCCTTTCCTTCTTCCTTCTCTTTAAAAAAATCAATAAATACACTTTCATAAATAATAAATATTATGTTACACAACTCTGGATCTTGCTAAAATCCTGTGAAGAATTTTTTTAAAAAAGCAGGCAGGTGAGCCAATTGCTTCAAGCCCCAAATTCAAGCCAGCCTGGGTGGTTTCTGTCAGTCCCGTTTTACTGTATTTTAGTTCTACTTAGACCAGCCCCCGTATGCCCCCTGCCTTGGCCAGTCTGGACTTGGGAAGAGGTCCGTCTCAGAGTTCAGTCCTCAGTTTATCATGCTCCGCTTCGTGCTGGGCTCCTGCAGGTGCGGCAGAGGCCTGAGCCCAGGCGTTTGGAAGCAACCCTACTGGTTTGCTTTCCTAAGCTCCCCTTTGTCTGCCATCTCCACGGTACTTCCTGGCTCCATAAGCTGCCCACCCTCCTCTTTAGATCTCTTTGGCCAGTGTGTTGTGCGTGCTCATATACCCCACTCTGAAGTGCACTTTCCACATTTGTTTCCATCTCCACAGCCAAGTGATAAGAGGACACAGAAAAAAAATCAGTAGAGATTTGTCACCTTCGCTTGGGACCCCAGTGCCTCGTATCACAGTGAACATGCCCTTCTGCACAGGTGTGGACTCTGGAGGCCCTTCTCGCTGCTGTTTTGCTGGTACAGCTGCCACCAGCACAGAATCGCACAGGGGCTGGGAAGCGAAGGCGCGGAGAGGAAAGAGTGCGCGTCAGGAAAGCTGTCCTCAGTCTTCACGGCGGGATCGGAGGCTCCGGAGCGCCTCGGTATCACCAATGTCCACTTCTGTGCTCAGTCTGACCAGGGGAACTGGAGAAAATTAACACGGGGAACTTTGAATTCTTGGCTTCTCCAATCTGCCTGCTTCCATTTACTTTTCAGAATGATCAAGCTGTTTTCTATGCATTTTCCAGGTTTTATAGCTATAATTACTGGGAGAGAGAAGGTGGTGTATGCTTACTCCATCTTACCTGCACCTGTGACCTGGAAATAATACAGACAGTAAATACAGGCATTAAAACTCCGAGAGACCAGGAAAGCTGTGAGATCTGCTCGCCCTGAGATGCCACCCAGGGCCCCGCCGAGTGCTCTGCGGGGTGTCAGAGCCAGGCCGGTTACAATCCCCTGGGCCATGGAGATTACACTGGGACCTGTACGTGTTAGACCCAAATCATTTCTTTTTCATAAATATACAATTCAGAGGCTCAGTTTGAGTTTCTGTTAAGCTCAGAACAGAACTCTGGACCACGGGAAGGATTAATTACAGCAATATTTATTTTAGAATAAAGTAAAGCTAGATAGACTGGCCAACGGGGCTGTGAGTCTTAGCTCCAGGGCGTTCATGGCAGGAAAAGCAGCGATCTGGCTGTCCCCAGACCACGAAGTCACAACGCGAGTGTGGGTTCTTCCCCAGCGAGACCCTGCAATGAGCCTTCCCGCAAGAAACTTCCTGCAGGAATAATTCCTACCCTCTAACTCGTCTTTAACTTTATTGCTGGGATTCCCAACAAGGATGCTCCTTGGTGCCAAAGCCACAGTGGCTGCTATGATGTGGGCGCCTCTGTGAGGAAGGAGCTCCAGAGCGCTTCGCAGGCTCCGCTCGGTGGCCCGTGACGGTGATGTTTAGTCGCTCCAAACTCGGATTCCATTTATACAGTGGATGTGACAGCACATGCGAATGGGTGACACAGCACACGCGAATGGGTGACACAGCACATGCGAATGGGTGACACAGCACACGCGAATGGGTGACACAGCACATGCGAATGGGTGACACAGCACACGCGAATGAGTGACACAGCACACGCGAATGGGTGACACAGCACACGCGAATGAGTGACACAGCACACGCGAATGAGTCCAGAAGTTGCTCTTCTTTGTCACTCAAATGGATCATCCCACCCCCTCAGGGTTGAGAGGGCGTGAAGGCTTTATGTTCATGTGGGACTAGAGCACTATTTGAACTCTCAGAAGGAAAACAAACACATGAGAATGAAATTCTTGTCTGCGGGGAACAGCTGCTCGGTCCTCCAGCAAAGCACCCGTGACCAGCAGGCCTTGCCCTGGGGCCGGCAGGCCAGGAAGCACGTACAAGAAGCGTCCGCCTCAGCGGGCATGGCTTACACAGAAGCTCTGCCCAGTCCAGCCTTGCTGTCCTTTGATGTGTAGAAGCTTGTTTCTCAGGCTTGTATCTTGGCTGCTGACTCTTGCCACCGCCTTTCCACTTTGTGTGTAGCTGTGAGTCCATTCATTGCTCCAACCATTATGGCCCAGATGGTCCCTCCTTCCACTGGCCCAGAGTAAGGTTCTGTACTTCAGGTCCTGCCCTAAGGCCAACGGCAAGGAGAAGCTGAAAATACCCCTCCTCTGCTCCCAGGCCTGTGTCCTGGTGAGGTGCTCAGCCAGCTCCTCTGCCAGAGGGGACCGTGCCCGCAGGACGAGCGTACAGGCTGAAGTGGCTCCTGCTCCCCGTCCGGCCTTCCAACTCGCTTTCTGGGCTCCAGAGCTAGTGGGTGAACATGGAGCAAGAATTACCTTCTTTACAGAGAAATATTTGACAAAGTTAAAATTGCTTGTTTCTAATGAAATAATATTTATTTTATTGCAAATATACATATAAATGTATATGTACAATACACAGTAGACATGATAGTCCATAGCCACCAGTAAGAGTGGACGCATTTGCTGATGCTGGTGACCACTAAGAAAGCCGTGGGAGTGTGCTGAGTGTCTGCAGTGGCTGGAGAATCCCCTCTCCCTCTGTCCAGTCCAGGAGACCAGAGGCCCAGCCCCAGTGCCGTCCCAGGGGGCCGAGCACCGTCTACTTTAGATCAGCCTGATCCAGGCTGTGTGCCCTGCCTGGCAGTCTCTCTGCTCACCAGGGCCCAGGTCGCCAGTGCCTAGGCTGGGAGCTCCTCCCAGGGGTCTCTGTTTTACTGTCTTCCCAGTGAGAAAGCCCTTGAGATAACCCTGAGGTGGCCCCACGGGAGCCCCGTGGGGTTTTTCATGGGCATGTGGTAGCGCATGCGAGTCCAGAACCTGGAATTGGGAGGCGCCGACTTGAGGCCTCTCCAAGTGACTGTGGGCAAAACCCGGAGAGCCTTCCTCACCAGGTCAGGTAGGGATTCTGGCTCTTGGAAGGGACAGAACTTGACTAAGATGAGCTTCAGCGTCTGATCATCCAAGGCAAGACTCACTGCTGCTTGCAGTTCAAAGACACTGGGTCCGTTGACATAGTTGGGGCTTAAGATGAAGACTCCTCTTCTACTTTTCTTGATAATGCTCACGATGTCTTCCGTGTACACTGGAAAGAAAGGATTTAATTAATTGCACTCTTATTGCTAAACCTTGAGTCACAATAACCCTGGTTCCCCCAGACCTACCCAGAGGTTCCCCGCCAGGCAGAGCGGACCACTCCACTAACCTCACCAGCTACCGCCGCCCTATCCACAGCGGGGATACACCCTACTGCCCAGCGCCTCAACCTGCAGTTCTCCCCGCATGCTGTCTCCCCAAAGGCCACTCCTTTAGGAGCAAAGCTTGTGGAACAGGGGGCGGGGTCAGAGCGCAGGCTGTCCAGCCTCTGGTAGATCTGAATGGAGAAGGCAGAGGCCGTGCCCAGGCTCCAGCAGCCCGAGGCCGGTGCCGCGTTGGTGGCCGGCAGCGTCCCCCATGGCAGGGGCTACCCAGTGGGAAGGACAGGGTCATCCTGTGAGGTGCCAGGGAAGCTCTGTCCTAGGCCCCAGGGCCACTCCTCTCCCCTGGGATGGAGGCTCACGTGATGGACACGCGGCTGCCCAGGTGTCTTAAGCTCACAGCCCTCCCAGCGGGGCCAGCCCCAGCAGTGAGGGGACAGATTGGCACTGACCGCCCCTGTGAGCTATCGCTCCTCTTGCGGGCCGGGCCTACCTCCTCCCGGAGCCACGTCTCTTTCAAGCAAACACAAGGTGTAGCCATATTTGTTTTCCAAAACCTCGGGGAACAGCTTCAAGGCCAGGCAGTCCTCACTCACGGGCGAGGCGGGCTCGCTCTCAGAGGCGCTCCCCTTGGCGTAGGAGATGAAAGCATCAAACTCCTTTTTATCTGGAGAGAGGATGATAGCAGTGTAAGCCACGCACACCTACCTGTGCTCCAAACATATGGCAAATGGGTGTGAAGCAGGGTGTGGGGTCGTCACTGAATTGATGACAAATAAAAGCCAGCAGCCAGTCCATTTCAAACCCCACTGGGCGTGTGCCCTTGTCGGCCCAGGAGTCGCGTGGGTTCACTTTCCGAAGCTCGCGGGCCTCTGCTGGTGGCCGCGTGGGC
>NW_005354228.1:107401-113531 GCF_000412655.1 Myotis brandtii | reverse complement strand
CAGGAGGTAGCGGACCGGAAAGCTGGTGCCTGGCCCTGAGCAGCACGGATCAGCGCCCGTCCTCCTCCTCCAGGGGCTCTGCAGCTCTGGCACTTGTCCCAGGACAGGTCTAGGTCTCCAGCGCCTCCGTTGACAAAGGATTTCAAACGTGCATTCATGACTGGGCCGCGCTAACCAACTACCTGGAGTGGCAGGAAATCTCCAGGTGAACCCCGGGCTCGGGGTTGGACACACCAGCGCTCTGCACGGGCCGGCGGTCACAGTTACAGGGTAGCCACAGCACCGGCGCCCTGCGGGCCTAGGGACCTCTGGGGAGGAGGGAGGAGCAGGCCTGGAGTCAGGGGCCGGCACCACGCGGCCAGGCGGGGAGCTGCTCCAGGCAGCCAGCCCCCCAGGCGGAACAGGACGCTCAGGTGTGGCCGGCAGGTACTGCTGCTCAGTTTCATGTGGAACATGCCACAGTTGTCCCAACTCCTTCCAAATCCAGCAAACTAGGACTTTTCTATAATAGGGAAACATTATGGATCTTGGGTAATAAAACTAGAGCGCGGAAGATAGACATTCGCAATGCGACATTCTAAGCTTCTGTGTATCATCACCAGCATGAAGGAAACATTTTGCTGGAAAGCACCCGGTTGGCCAGAGCGGGCACTGACTGACTGTGCCCAGCCCATCCTGCCCACACCAGGCTCCTGACGTGTCCATGGCAGTGAGAGGAGCGTGGTCACAGCGAAGGCTCCCGCCCACCGTACAAGCTGCAGAACCGCAGGACAAGCAGATTTTAGCAGAAGCTGAAGTTGTCAGGGAAACAAGACTATGACCAGATATTGGCTAATTCAAGAAGGCTGACCTTCGTTTTAAATGAATCTCAGCAGCCCGCTTGCCTAAGGGTTTCTAGTGCGTGTCTCAGTGAATGGTCTCAGGGAAGGTGACGGGAGCTTTTCACTCACGGCTCCTGGAGACCTGACAGCCCTCACGGGTGGCTGGTGCGGGGAAGCACTGTGGGGGCTCCTGCCAGGTAAGGGCTGGCCCGGGGTGTGGGGGCTCCCCGCAGGTAAGGGCTGGCCCGGGGTGTGGGGGCTCCCCGCAGGTAAGAGCTGGCCTGGGGTGTGGGGGCTCCTGCCAGGTAAGGGCTGGCCCAGGGTGTGGGGGCTCCCCACAAGTAAGGGCTTAAGGGCTGGCCTGGAGGCCAGCAGAGGGCTGTGCTCTCTCCAAGCAACAGAGCTATTTGCTAAAACTACAAACATTCTAACCCTGGGCCCAGGGACCAGAGAACACAGAAGCGGCCCTCTGTTTGGGGGTGGACGGCACTTGGCCGACAGCACGGGGCCTGCAGCTCACACAATATCACACTCGGGGACGTTCCCTCCAGCGTCAGGCCCCTGGCTGTACAGGTGAGGCTGACGAGGCCACACTAAGGGGCCCGCTGAAGCTCCGCCCTTGCCGAGCAGTTCCGTGGGGCGAGACTGTCTGGCTGGGGGGTTGCCGGGCTGGCTTCGGCTTCCCCGCTGCCCGCGCCCTCCGGAGGGGAACCAACCGCAGTCACTAGTCCCTCTGCAGGGGAAGACGCACAGGGCTGAGTCCCGCACCGAGCTCTCGGTCAGCAGGAGACCGTGTCAGGTCCCACCTGTGTGAGCCTCATGGCGGACACCCCGCTGGAGTGAGGAGCCCTGCGCCCTGTGCCTCCAGGTGCAGGTGCAGCAGCCCTGGCGGCTCGGCGGGCAGGTTAGCGTCAGGCACACCCATTTCTGGGCTCCTGTGCCTGAGCCAGTCCCGAGAGGGACAGTCACACCGCGGGCGGCCCTTACCCCCGAGCGTCTCGTCCTTGTCCTGGCAGGTCCGGCACAGCAGCACCACCTCAATCCAGTACGTGAAGAGCAGCGCGCCTGCTGCCAGCGCGCCCGCCAGGGCGGCCACGGTGCCCAGGAGGACGTACAGGAACACCACTGGGGACGGGAGGGGCAGGAACAGAAGGTAGGAAACCAGCTACAGGGTAAGAACTATGACTCCTGCCCTGTTAACCTGTTAACCGGGGCGGTTCTGTTCTGCTCAGAGAAGCTCCTGGCTGGGAGCTGCACGCCTGGGGCACGGAGCTCACATGGGATCGCAGTCCGTCCTCTTCCGAGAACTGCGTGTCATTATGGAAAGATTTACCACCTCCTGGCACCTGGGCCCGAGGCCCTTTGTCCCAGAGGCACCTGCTCTTTGCAACCCCAGCCCCTGTTACCTGTAATCTGGTCCCAGGGCGACCAGAGGCACCCACCCTCCGTGACCGACCCCCCTCAGCCCGCATGGCTTGTAACCTGTAAGATTATCCCGTGTCCACTCCCCCATGCCTGCAATTCCTACTTCCCCACAGAACCTTGTCCTTCTACCCAATGTAAGCCGCCGGCTTATGGGGCAGAGCAGGTGTTTGTGGGTGACCTGCTGCTCTCCCTGCTGCCAGCAGGATTGGAATAAACGCTCAGCTAGGATTCCCCCCTGTCTCTGCAATTGGCTCAAGTAGTGACCGGCCGCCGGACCCCTTGGTTGTCTGGTTACAGGGACACAGCGCCGTGAGCCAGTGCAGAGCGCCTGCCGCTGCGCCCACCCACAGCGTCTCCACCCTGTTATCCCAGCAGCATGGCCGCCGCGGGAGCTTCCTCTTGAAGGTTGAGATGAGTCAGCCACACCTGGAGGGAGGTCCTACACTGAGTGGGGAGAACTGGGGAGGGGCAGGTGCTGGGCAGGGCGCCTGGGAAGTGGTGGGAGCCACTGTTACTTATTTTCCCCAGGAACTGCCCCGTGCTCTGCACCCTCTCACTGCAAACCAGTTTCAGGTACAGTCATCCCCACTGAAGCCTACGCTCCCTGCGGCCAGGAGGTGTGTCTGGCGTACCCTCCGTGCACCTAGCGTAGGAGACACCCCTTTATAGAGTGCCCATGGGCCAGAGCCAAAGGCTGTCTTATTGAAATCTCGTGAGCAGCCACAGTCTGCTGTTCTGGAATCATTATTAACTGAATGAATGAATGATATCACTTTCATCTCTGAGCTTCGTCTCAAAAGAATTAAGAGCAATTTCTCACTGGAATACCCCTCCAGCTTTAAAGGGCTGTGATCTGTGACATACACATATCCTCCCAGACGCTGAGCAGAGCACTTTCTCTCACCTCCAGGCTCCAATACCTGACCATCACGTTTTCTGGATTCAGAGCCAGGAAAGGAAAATGAGAGAGGGACCAAGGTTCTAGCACGAGGCCTTCGCATGGAGCTCACATAGGTGTTTGTGGAATGAGTGGGAGAATGAATGATGGGCTTTTCCGACACAGCCCCAATACGCCCAGTATTGGTTAAGGGGACCAGGTCTGGATCACTGATAGGAAACTTACTAGTGTGTGGTCTTGGTCAGAGTTTTGAGTTAAGCAGCGAAGTGCACAGAAGGCTGTCTGCCAGCGTCGTCTCGCTGCTCTCACCACAGCACTATTGCTAGGAAAAGCCTGGCCCGCGGGGAGGCAGCTGTCCCCGGCCTACCTCCTTTCCTCCCCCTCAGCTGGAGGGGCTGCGTGCTGTTCCCCAGCGAGTTCTGGGCGAAGCAGATGAATGTCTTGTGCAGGTCACTCTGGGCGACTCTCTCCAAGTGGACGGTGCGCTGGATGACTTCCGCCTCCACAGTGGCTTTCACTCTAGGAAAGGAGGAGACATCACAGCCGCCCAGGACATACAACGACACCCATTCGCCGTCTCGGGACCATGCGATCGCCAGCATCAGCCTCTGCAGAGCTGGGGCAACCAGCAGGAGGTGCCCAGCTTCATGTGGTCAGGAGGCTCGGGTTTAAATGATGAATCTGCTAAGCATCATTCAAAGCGCTGACTCTCGGGTATGATTCACCTGTGGGCCTCAGCTGGCCTTGCTCACTCTAAGCCTGTCCCTGAAAAGATGCTAACAAGAATTTATGAACATCTACGACTTCCGTGGACGGCTTACTCTGTATTAGGCCGTCTTAGCACAAAAGGGGGTTACGGATCCCTCCACTCTGCATCTCACAGGAAGCCCACAGGTGCGGCATGAGTGTCCTAACTTGGCTAGCAATGCAGATCAGGCACAGAGGGCGAGCCCACGTTCACGCTGCCGGACGTGGGACCTGATTCCTGGCCTGTGCCCTTGCCCATCCAGGACCAGCCAGGAATGGGGGTCTTTATTTCCTCACAATGTGGATTCTCTAAAGTTGCCAATCTTGCCTCTGTCCTCACCCTAAGGAATCTTGTTTACACGGGTGATATTGTAGGCGGTGTGGCTTGGAGACGTCAACACCGACGCTTCCCCACAGAGTGCTTCTTGCTGCCGGAGACTGCTGAGGTCTCACCTGCTCGTCCGCCCCTCACAGGGGCTGGCAGGGGCTGTAGGGGGCACCGTGGCGCTCCCACACTCACATTGCCGATGGGTGGGAAACACCCACACAGAGGGCGTGTGAGGTCAGAGCACACCCTCTCTCATACTCAACTCCCTTGAGCTTAGATGCAGTATCAGCTTAATAGGGGACCCAATGACTTTCCTGTGTTAGAAGTTCTTGCTAAATCTGATTACTGCTCCAAAAACCTGTCCTTCGTTATATTTGTTTATTGAAATGTTTTACAAATCAGAGGCGTGCTAACCCACAGACTGGTACTGTGGAACAGATCTTAGAAAGATGAGGAACTATATCTTTTAGCGCCAAGCCCTGCAGATTGGCCCCAAGCCCTCAATCTCCAGGGCCCCGTGTCCAGCTCTGTGAGGAGCTGGATAGATCTGAATGGCTAGAGATTTCCATTTTATGAAGCAAAATTGTCTTCCCAGTTCATTCTGGCCACTAATTCAGGTCTGTGCTCTTGAGAGCAACGAAGTCTAGAAAACAGAGTAGCTTCCAAGCATTTCAAGACAGACCGCCGCTCAGCCTCCCTTCCCAGGCTGCACTGCTGCCCTGTCCTCACTTCACGTAAGTTTTGGTCAGATCCCTCGGTCTGCAGCGTTTCCTCGTTTCATACTTTCTGGCTGTAATGACTCTGGAGACCTGGGTACGCTGAGTGGGCACCGGGGAACGGGGGGCTGGGGGACAGCATCCTCCCATTTGTCGGACACGCTGCTTCTGTTCCAGCAGCCTGGGCCACTGTCTGTCCCCTTGTCTGCTTGATGTTTAAAGCAGCCGAGCAAACTGTTGCTAAACATTGAACTTGAAAGCCACTTAAATACTTCACTCCATGGCCCTGCCCGAAGCCGCATTTGGCCCAGGGTTAAAGTTAATGTGCACTTTGACTTTCATTTTCACCACTAGCTGGCGCTCCTGGCACACTGTTAAGTGTGTGTGTGTGTGTGTGTGCGCTCATGCGTGGGTGCGCATGTGTGTGTGCATGCGTCTGTGCGTGTGTGTGCATGTGTGTATGTGCGTGTGTGTGCGTGTGCGTGTGTGTGCTCATGCGTGCGTGCGCATGTGTGTGCATGCGTCTGTGCGTGTGTGTGCATGTGTGTATGTGCGTGTGTGTATGTGTATACCTCCGTGTGCACAGTGCAGAGATTTCCGAAGGTGAGAGCACGCATTGTGGGCTGCAAAGAATATCGTCCTCTGACTTTCTCCTCACCTTCTCCCTTCCTTTGTTGGGATTTCCAGCTCCCGACCAGAATCTTTGCTGAACCATCTTAGCACCGGTTTGAAGTGCTCTTCAAAGCCAAATCGTGCCGTGCAGTTAAGAGTCAAAGGTTTTCCTGCAAAGGAAGGGGCCACAGTAGATAGGAGGGCAGCCGTGAGGACACTGTCCGGCGCAGCAAGAGGCCTGCGGACATGGCTCCCTGCCCTCAGGCCGCAGGCGCAGCGGGGGCGGGAAGAGCCGCCCGCCCACCTCTCGGCAGAAACATGCACCCAGCTGCGCGTCTGCAGTGGCAATGCTGAGATCGCAAACATGGGCTATGATTTTTGTTGTTTGTTGTTATTTTTATGAAAGAATGTTTCTATCAATTAAAAGATTTTGTATTATAAATGTGTAATAAAGTATCAGCTATTTTTTAAAAATTTTTATTAAGGTATTACAAATGTGTCTTTATCCCCCATTGTTCCCTCATCCCCCCAGTCTTGCCCTCACCCTCACCCCCTGTTGTCTGCGCCCATTGCTTATGCTTAT
>NW_005354228.1:105393-106759 GCF_000412655.1 Myotis brandtii | reverse complement strand
TGATTTGCATCTCTCAGATGATTAGTGACTTTGAGCATGTTTTCATGTCTCTTGGCCTTCCTTATGTCTTCTTTCAAAAAGTATCTATTTAGATCAGTTGCCCATTTTTTGATTGGGTTGTTTGTCTTCCTTTTGTTAAGTTGTATGAGTTCCCTGTAAATGTTGGAGATTAAACCGTTATCAGAGATAACATTGGTAAATATGTTCTCCCATGCAGTGGGTTTTCTTGTTGTTTTGCTGATGGTTTCTTTTGCTGTACAGAAGCTTTTTATTTTGATGTTGTCCCATTTGTTCATTTTCCCTTTAGTTTCCGTTGCCCAAGGAGCTGTGTCGGTGAAGAAATTGCTTCGGCATATGTCTGAGATCTTGCTGCGTGTGGAGTCCTCTAATATTTTTATGGTTTCCTGTCTTACGTTTAAGTCTTTTATCCATTTTGAGTTTATTTTTTGTGTATGGTGTAAGTTGGTGGTCTAGTTTCATTTCTTTGCATGTGTCTGACCAAGTTTCCCAGCACCATTTATTGAAGAGACTAGACTGTCTTGACTCCATTGTATGTTCTTGCTTCCTTTGTCAAATATTAATTTGAGCATAGTGGTTTGGGTCAATTTCTGGGTTCTCTATTCTATTCCATTGGTCTATATGTCTGTTCTTGTGCCAGTACCAGGCAGTTTTGAGAACAGTTGCTTTGTAATACAGCTTGATATCTGGTATTGAGATCCCTCCTACTTTGTTATTCTTTCTAAGGATTGCTGCAGCTATTCGGGTTTTGTTTTTTTTTTATTCCAGATGAATTTTTGGAGAGTTCTTTCTAGATCTGTGAAATAAGCCGTTGGTATTTTACTGGGGAGTGCATTGCATTTATAGATTGCTTTGGGAAGTATGGACATTTTAATGATGTTGATTCTACTAATCCATGAACACGGTATGTTCTTCCATCTGCTTATGTCTTCCTCTAACTCTTTTTTCAACGGCCTGTAGTTTTCCAAGTACAGGTCTTTTACCTCCTTAGTTAAGTTTATTCCTAGGTATCTTAATTTTTGTGTGCAATGGTAAATGGGATTGTTTTTGTAATTTCTCTTTCTGTAAGTTCACTATTGGTGTATAAAAATGCCATAGATTTCTTGGCATTAATTTTGTATGCTACTACATTGCTGAATTTATTTATTAAGTCTAATAATTTTTTGATGGAGGATGGAGTCTTTAGGGTTTTCTATGTACAGTATCATGTCATCTTCGAATAATGACAATTTTACTTCTTCTTTTCTAATTTGGATGCCTTTTATTTCTTCTTCTTGTCTAATTGCAATGGCTAATACTTCCAGTACTATGTTGAACAGGAGTGGTGAGAGTGGGCATCCCTGTCTTA